>NW_026738422.1:0-17350 GCF_949786415.1 Peromyscus eremicus
GCTCGCGTTAAAAGAAACACACTCTCCTTTTGAGAAAACAGCACTCTTCTACTCTACTGTGTTTCCTATAGGGCCAGAACAGTGAGCTTGCTGAGAACAAAAGAACTGTGCTTCCTACACACATGGGCCATATCTAGTTCAATTCTGCTTAGGAAACTGACAAGAACAGTAGCTTCTCTTCAGTCCAATACACTGTACTTGCTGGGAACAGACGTCAGTGCTATTTGCACTGTGTATGGCAAAGGGAGCACAATAGTGACTCTTCTTACCAAAAAACAACTCTTGCTCATAGGACCAGAAACTGCATGTGATTCAACTACATTTAGGACTGGGAAGCAAACACTAGCTCGCCTTACAAGAAACACACTCTGCTTTTGTGAAAAGAGCACTCTTCTACTCTACTGTGTTTCCTATAGAGCCAGAACAGTGAGCTTGCTCAGAACAAAAGAATTGTGCTTCCTACACACACTGGCCATATCTAGTTCAACTCCACTTAGGAAACTGGCAAGAACAGTAGCTTCTCTTCAGTCCAATACACTGTACCTGCTGGGAACAGACACGAGTGCTATTTGCACTGTGTATGGCAATAGGAGCGCAATAGTTACTCTTCTTACCAGAAAACAACTCTTGCTCGTAGGACCAGAAACTGCATGTGATTCAACTCCATTTAGGACTGGGAAACAAACACTAGCTCGCCTTACAGGAAACACACTCCGCTTTTGAGAAAAGAGCACTCTTCTAATCTACTGTGTTTTCTATAGGGCCAGAACAGTGAGCTTGGTCAGAACAAAAGAACTGTGCTTCCTACACACACGGGCCATATCTAGTTCAACTCCGCTTAGGAAACTGACAAGAACAGTAGCTTCTCTTCAGTCCAATACACTGTACTTGCTGGGAACAGACGCGAATGCTATTTGCACTGTGTATGGCAATGGAACCCCAATAGTGCCTCTTCTTACCAGAAAACAACTCTTGCTCGTAGGACCAGAAACTGCATGTGATTCAACTCCATTTAGGACTGGGAAACAAACACTAGCTCCCCTTACAAGAAACACACTCTGCCTTTGAGAAAAGAGCACTCTTCTACTCTAGTGTGTTTCCTATAGGCCCAGAACAGTGAGCTTGCTCAGAACAAAAGAACTGTGCTTCCTACACACACGGGCCATATCTAGTTCAACTCTGCTTAGAAACCTGACAAGAACAGTCGGTTCTCTTCAGTCCAATACACTGTACTTGCTAAGAACAGACGCCAGTGCTGTTTGCACTGTGTATGGCAAAAGGAGCACAATAGTGACTCTTCTTACCAGAAAACAACTCTTGCTCCTAGGACCAGAAACTGCATGTGATTCAACTCCATTTAGGACTGGGAAACAAACGCTAGCTCGCCTTACAAGAAACACACTCTGCTTTTGAGAAAAGAGCACTCTTCTACTCTAGTGTGTTTCCTATAGGGCCAGAACAGTGAGCTTGCTCAGAACAAAAGAACTGTGCTTCCTACACACACGAGCCATATCTAGTTCAACTCCGCTTAGGAAACTGACAAGAACAGTAGATTCTCCTCAGTCCAATACACTGTACTTGCTGGGAACAGACGCGAGTGCTATTTGCACTGTGTATGGCAATCGGAGCACAATAGTGACTCTTCTTACCAGAAAACAACTCTTGCTGGTAGGACCAGAAACTGCATGTGATTCAACTCCATTTAGGACTGGGAAACAAAACTCTAGCTCGCCTTACAGAAAACACACTCTGCTTTTGAGAAAAGAGCACTCTTCTACTTTAGTGTGTTTCCTATAGGGCCAGAACAGAGAGCTTGTTCAGAACAAAAGAACTGTGCTTCCTACACACACGGGCCATATCTAGTTCAACTCCGCTTAGAAAACTGACAAGAACAGTAGGTTCTCTTCAGTCCAATACACTGTACTTGCTGGGAACAGACGTCAGTGCTATTTGCACTGTGTATGGCAAAGGGAGCACAATAGTGACTCCTCTTACCACAAAACAATTATGGTTCATAGGACCAGAAACTGCATGTGATTCAACTCCATTTAGGACTGGGAAACAAACACTAGCTCGCCTTACAAGAGACACACTCTGCTTTTGAGAAAAGAGCACTCTTCTACTCTAGTGTGTTTCCTATAGGGCCAGAACAGTGAGCTTGCTCAGAACAAAAGAACTGTGCTTTCTACACACGGGCCCTATCTAGTTCAACTCCGCTTAGGAAACTGACAAGAACAGTAGCTTCTCTTCAGTCCAATACACTGTACTTGCTGGGAACAGACACGAGTGCTATTTTCACTGTGTATGGCAATGGGAGCACAGTAGTGACTCTTCTTACCAGAAAACAACTCTTGCTGGTAGGACGAGAAACTGCATGTGATTCAACTCCATTTAGGACTGGGAAACAAACACTAGCCTGCCTTACAAGAAACACTCTCTGCTTTTGAGAAAAGAGCACTCTTCTACTCTACTGTGTTTCCTTTAGGGCCAGAACAGTGAGCTTGCTCAGAACAAAAAAGAACTGTGCTTTCCACACACGGGCCATATCTAGTTCAACTCCGCTTAGGAAACTGACATGAACAGTTGCTTCTCTTCAGTCCAATACACTGTACTTGCTGGGAACAGACGTCAGTGCTATTTGCACTGTTTATTTCAATGTGAGCACAATAGTGACTCCTCTTACCAGAAAACAATTATGGTTCATAGGAAGAGAAACTGCTTGTGATTCAACTCCATTTAGGACTGGGAAACAAACTCTAGCTCGTCTTACAAGAAGCACACTCTGCTTTTGAGAAAAGAGCACTCTTCTACTCTACTGTGTTTCCTCTTTGGCCAGATCTTTGAGCTTGCTGAGAACAAAAGAACTGTGCTTCCTACACAGAAGGGCCATATCTAGTTCAACTCCGATTAGGAAACTGACAAGAATAGTAGCTTCTCTTCAGTCCAATACACTGTACTTGCTGGGAACAGACGCGAGTGCTATTTGTACTGTGTATGGCAATGGGAGCACAATAGTGACTTTTCTTACCAGAAAACAACTCTTGATCGTAGGACCAGAAACTGCATGTGATTCAACTCCATTTAGGACTGGGAAACAAACACTAGCTCGCCTTACAAGAAACACACTCTGCTTTTGAGAAAAGAGCACTCTTCTACTCTACTGTGTTTCCTATAGGGCCAGAAGAATGAGCTTGCTCAGAATAAAAGAACTCTGCTTCCTACACACACGGGCCATATCTAGTTCAACTCCGCTTAGGAAACTGACAAGAACAGTAGCTTCTCTTCAGTCAAATACACTGTAATTGCTGGGAACAGACGCCAGTGCTATTTGCACTGTGTATGGCAATGGGAGTGCAATAGTGACTCTTCTTACCAGAGAACAACTCTTGCTCGTTGGACCAGAAACTGCATGTGATTCAACTCCATTTAGGACTGGGAAACAAACACTAGTTTGTGTTACAAGAAACACACTCTGCTTTTGAGAAAAGAGCACTCTTCTACTCTAGTGTGTTTCCTATAGGGCCATAACAAAGAGTTTGCTCAAAACAAAAGAACTGTGCTTCCTACACACACGGGCCAAATTAAGACAACTCCGCTTAGGAAACTGAGAATAACAGTAGCTTCTCTTCAGTCCAATACACTGTACTTGCTGGGAACAGACGCCAGTGCTATATGCACTGTGTATGGCAATTGGAGCACAATAGTGACTCTTCTTACCAGAAAACAACTCTTGCTCGTAGGACCAGAAATTGCATGTGATTCAACTCCATTTAAGACTGGGAAACAAACACTAGCTCGCCTTACTAGAAACACACTCTGCTTTTGAGAAAAGAGCACTCTTCTACTCTACTGTGTTTCCTATAGGGCCAGAACAGTGAGCTTGCTCAGAACAAAAGAACTGTGCTTCCTACACACACGGGCCATATCTAGTTCAACTCCGCTTAGGAAACTGACAAGAACAGTAGCTTCTCTTCAGTCAAATACACTGTACTTGCTGGGAACAGACGCGAGTGCTATTTGCACTGTGTATGGCAATAGGAGCGCAATAGTGACTCTTCTTACCAGAAAACAACTCTTGCTCGTAGGACAAGAAACTGCATGTGATTCAACTCCATTTAGGACTGGGAAATAAACACTAGTTTGCCTTACAAGTAACACACTCTGCTTTTGAGAAAAGAGCACTCTTCTACTCTACTGTGTTTCCTATAGGGCCAGAAGAGTGAGCTTGCTCAGAACAAAAGAACTGTGCTTCCTAAACACACGGGCCATATCTAGATCAACTCCACTTAGGAAACTGACAAGAAGAGGAGCTTCTCTTCAGTCCAATACACTGTACTTGCTGGGACCAGACGCGAGTGCTATTTGCACTGTGTATGGCAATGAGAGCTCAATAGTGACTCTTCTTACCAGAAAACAACTCTTGCTCGTAGGACCAGAAATTGCATGTGATTCAACTCCATTTAAGACTGGGAAACAAACACTAGCTCGCCTTACTAGAAACACACTCTGCTTTTGAGAAAAGAGCACTCTTCTACTCTACTGTGTTTCCTATAGGGGCAGAACAGTGAGCTTGCTCAGAACAAAAGAACTGTGCTTCCTACACACACGGGCCATATCTAGTTCAACTCCGCTTAGGAAACTGACAAGAACAGTAGCTTCTCTTCAGTCCAATACACTGTACTTGCTGGGAACAGACGCCAGTGCTATTTGCACTGTGTATGGCAATAGGAGCACAATAGTGACTCTCTTACCAGAAAACAACTCTTGCTCGTAGGACAGAAACTGCATGTGATTCAACTCCATTAAGGACTGGGAAAAAAACACTAGTTCGCCTTACAAGTAACACACTCTGCTTTTGAGAAAAGAGCACTCTTCTACTCTAGTGTGTTTCCTATAGGGCCAGAACAGTGAGCTTGCTCAGAACAAAAGAACTGTGCTTCCTACACACACGGGCCATATCTAGTTCATCTCTTCTTAGGAAACTGACAAGAACAGTAGCTACTCTTCAGTCCAATACACTGTACTTGCTGGGAACAGATGCAAAGGCTATTTGCACTGTGTATGGCAATAGGAGCGCAATAGTTACTCTTCTTACCAGAAAACAACTCTTGCTCGTAGGACCGGAAACTGCATGTGATTCAACTCCATTTAGGACTGGGAAACAAACACTAGCTCGCCTTACAGGAAACACACTCTGCTTTTGAAAAAAGAGCACTATTCTACTCTACTGTGTTTCCTATAGGGCCAGAACAGTGAGCTTGCTCAGAACAAAAGAACTCTGCTTCCTACACACACAGGCCAAATTACGTCAACTCCGCTTAGGAAACTGACAAGAACAGTAGCTTCTCTTCAGTCCAATACACTGTACTTGCTGGGAACAGAGGTCAGTGCTATTTGCACTGTGTATGGCAAAGGGAGCACAATAGTGACTCCTCTTACCAGAAAAAATTATGGTTCATAGGACCAGAAACTGCATGTGATTCAACTACATTTAGGACTTGGAAGGAAAACTCTAGCTCGATAAACAAAAAATACACTCTGCTTTTGAGAAAAGAGCACTCTTCTACTCTAGTGTGTTTCTATAGGGCCAGAACAGAGAGCATGTTCAGAACAAAAGAACTGTGCTTCCTACACACACGGCCATATCTAGTTCAACTCCGATTAGGAAACTGACAAGAACAGTAGCTTCTCTTAAGTCCAGTACTCTGTACTTGCTGGGAACAGACGCGAGGGCTATTTGCACTGTGTATGGCAATGGGAGCACAATAGTGACTCTTCTTACCAAAAAACAATTCTTGATCGTAGGACCAGAAACTGCATGTGATTCAACTCCATTTAGGACTGGGAAACAAACACTAGCTCGCCTTACAAGAAACACACTATGCCTTTGAGAAAAGAGCACTCCTCTATCTAGTGTGTTTCCTAAAAGGCCAGAACAGTGAGCTTGCTCAGAACAAAAGAACTGTGCTTCCTACACACACGGGCCATATCTAGTTCAACTCCGCTTAGAAAACTGACAATAACAGTAGGTTCTCTTCAGTCAAATACACTGTGCTTGCTTTGAACGGACGCCAGAGCTGTTTGCACTGTGTATGGCAATGGGAGCACAATAGTGACTCCTCTTACCAGAAAACAATTATGGTTCATAGGCTTAGAACCTGCATGTGATTCAACTCCATTTAGTACTGGGAAACAAACTCTAGCTCGCCTTACAAGAAACACACCCTGCTTTTGAGAAAAGAGCACTCTTCTACTCTACTGTGTTTCCTATAGTGCCAGAACAATGAGCTTGCTCAGAACAAAAGAACTGTGCTTCCTACACACACGGGCCATATCTAGATCAACTCCGCTTAGGAAACTGACAAGAACAGCATGTTCTCTTCAGTCCAATACACTGTACTTGCTGGGAACAGATGCGAGGGCTATTTGCACTGTGTATGGCAATGGGAGCAAAATAGTGACACTTCTTACCAGAAAACAACTCTTGCTCGTAGGACCAGAAACTGCATGTGATTCAACTCCATATAGGACTGGGAAACAAAACTCTTGCTCGTCTTACAAAAAACACACTCTGCTTTTGAGAAAAGAGCACTCTTCTACTCCAGTGTGTTTCCTATACGGCCAGAAGGGTGAGCTTGCTCAGAACAAAAGAACTGTGCTTACTACACACACGGGCCATATCTAGTTCAACTCCGCTTAGAAAATTGACAAGAACAGTAGTTTCTCTTCAGTCCAATACACTGTACTTGCTGGGAACAGACTCCAGTGCTATTTGCACTGTGTATGGCAATAGGAGCACAATAGTTACTCTTCTTACCAGAAAACAACTCTTGCTAGTAGGACCGGACATTGCATGTGATTCAACTCCATTTAGGACTGGGAAACAAACACTAGCTCGCCTTACAGGAAACACACTCTGCTTTTGAGAAAAGAGCACTCTTCTACTCTACTGTGTTTCCTATAGGGCCAGAACAGTGAGCTTGCTCAGAATAAAAGAACTGTGCTTCCTACACACACGGGCCAAATTACGTCAACTCCGCTTAGGAAACTGACAAGAACAGTAGCTTCTCTTCAGTCCAATACACTGTACTTGCTGGGAACAGACGTCAGTGCTATTTGCACTGTGCATGGCAAAAGTAGCACAATAGTGACTCCTCTTACCAGAAAACAATTATGGTTCATAGGACCAGAAACTGCATGTGATTCAACTCCATTTAGTACTGGGAAACAAACTCTAGCTCGCCTTACAAGAAACACACTCTGCTTTTGAGAAAAGAGCACTCTTCTATTCTACTGTGTTTCCTATAGGGCCAGAACAGAGAGCTTGCTCAGAACAAAAGAACTGTGCTTCCTACACACACGGGCCATATCTAGTTCAACTCCGCTTAGGAAACTGACAAGAACAGTAGCTTCTCTTCAGTCCAATACACTGTACATGCTGGGAACAGACGCGAAGGCTATTTGCACTGTGTATGGCAATGGGAGCAAAATAGTGACTCTTCTTAATAGAAAACAACTCTTGCTCGTAGGACCAGAAACTGCATGTGATTCAACTCCATTTAGGACTGGGAAACAAACACTAGCTCGCCTTACAAGAAACACACTCTGCCTTTGAGAAAAGAGCACTCTTCTACTCTAGTGTGTTTCCTATAGGGCCAGAACAGTGAGCTTGCTCAGAAAAAAAGAACTGTGCTTCCTACACACACGGGCCAAATTACGTCAACTCCGCTTAGGAAACTGACAAGAACAGTAGCTTCTCTTCAGTCCGATACACTGTACATGCTGGGAACAGACGCGAAGGCTATTTGCACTGTGTATGGCAATGGGAGCAAAATAGTGTCTCTTCTTAACAGAAAACAACTCTTGCTCGTAGGACCAGAAACTGCATGTGATTCAACTCCATTTAGGACTGGGAAACAAACACTAGCTCGCCTTACAAGAAACACACTCTGCCTTTGAGAAAAGAGCACTCTTCTACTCTAGTGTGTTTCCTATAGGGCCAGAACAGTGAGCTTGCTCAGAACAAAAGAACTGTGCTTCCTACACACACGGGCCATATCTAGTTCAACTCTGCTTAGGAAACTGACAAGAACAGTAGCTTCTCTTCAGTCCAATACACTGTACTTGCTGGGAACAGACGCGAGTGCTATTTGCACTGTGTATGGCAATGGGAGCACAATAGTGACTCTTCTTACCAGAAAACAACTCTTGCTCGTAGGACCAGAAACTGCATGTGATTTAACTCCATTTAGGACTTTGAAACAAAACTCTAGCTCGACAAACAAAAAACAAACTCTGCTTTTGAGAAAAGATCACTCTTCTACTCTAGTGTGTTTCCTATAGGGCCAGAACAGAGAGCTTGTTCAGAACAAAAGAACTGTGCTTCCTACACACACGGGCCATATCTAGTTCAACTCCGCTTAGGAAACTGACAAGAACAGTAGCTTCTCTTAAGTCCAGTACTCTGTACTTGCTGGGAAAAGACGCGAGTGCTATTTGCACTGTGTATGGCAATGGGAGCACAATAGTGTCTCTTCTTACCAGAAAACAACTCTTGCTCGTAGGACCAGAAACTGCATGTGATTCAACTCCATTTAGGACTGGAAAACAAACACTAGCTCGCCTTACAAGAAACACACTCTGCCTTTGAGAAAAGATCACTCCTCTACTCTAGTGTGTTTCCTATAGGGCCAGAACAGTGAGCTTGCTCAGAACAAAAGAACTGTGCTTCCTACACACACGGGCCAAATTACGTCAACTCCGCTTAGGAAACTGACAAGAACAGTAGCTTCTCTTCAGTCCAATACACTGTACTTGCTGGGAACAGACGTCAGTGCTATTTGCACTGTGTATGGCAAAGGGAGCACAATAGTGACTCCTCTTACCAGAAAACAATTATGGTTCATAGGACCAGAAACTGCATGTGATTCAACTCCATTTAGGACTGGGAAACAAACTCTAGCTCGCCTTACAAGAAACACACTCTGCTTTTGAGAAAAGAGCACTCTTGTACTCTACTGTGTTTCCTATAGGGCCAGAACAGTGAGCTTGCTCAGAACAAAAGAACTGTGCTTCCTACACACAAGGGCCATATCTAGTTCAACTCCGCTTAGGAAACTGACAAGAAGAGGAGCTTCTCTTCAGTCCAATACCTTGTACATGCTGGGAATAGACGCCAGTGCTATTTTCATTGTGTATGGCAATGAGAGCTCAATAGTGACTCTTCTTACCAGAAAACAACTCTTGCTGGTAGGACCAGAAATTGCATGTGATTCAACTCCATTTAAGACTGGGAAACAAACACTAGCTCGCCTTACTAGAAACACACTCTGCTTTTGAG
Source organism: Peromyscus eremicus (assembly GCF_949786415.1). Taxonomy (NCBI): domain Eukaryota; kingdom Metazoa; phylum Chordata; class Mammalia; order Rodentia; family Cricetidae; genus Peromyscus; species Peromyscus eremicus. The sequence continues at coordinate 9,341 of NW_026738422.1, forward strand.
AAAAGAGCACTCTTCTACTCTACTGTGTTTCCTATAGGGCCAGAACAGTGAGCTTGCTCAGAACAAAAGAACTGTGCTTCCTACACACACGGGCCATATCTAGTTCAACTCCACTTAGGAAACTGACAAGAACAGTAGCTTCTCTTCAGTCCAATACACTGTACTTGCTGGGAACAGACGCCAGTGCTATTTTCACTGTGTATGGCAATAGGAGCGCAATAGTGACTCTTCTTACCAGAAAACAACTCTTGCTCGTAGGACCAGAAACTTTATGTGATTCAACTCCATTTAGGACTGGGAAACAAACACTAGTTCGCCTTACAAGAAACACACTCTGCTTTTGAGAAAAGAGCACTCTTCTACTCTACTGTGTTTCCTATAAGGCCAGAACAGTGAGCTTGCTCAGAACAAAAGAACTGTGCTTCCTACCCACACGGGCCATATCTAGTTCATCTCTTCTTAGGAAACTGAGAAGAACAGTAGCTACTCTTTAGTCCAATACACTGTACTTGCTGGGAACAGACGCGAAGGCTATTTGCACTGTGTATGGCAATGGGAGCAAAATAGTGACTCTTCTTAACAGAAAACAACTCTTGCTCGTAGGACCAGAAACTGCATGTGATTCAACTCCATTTAGGACTGGGAAACAAACACTAGCTCGCCTTACAAGAAACACAATCTGCCTTTGAGAAAAGAGCACTCTTCTACTCTAGTGTGTTTCCTATAGGGCCAGAACAGAGAGCTTGTTCAACAAAAGAACTGTGCTTCCTACACACACGGGCCATATCTAGTTCAACTCCGCTTAGGAAACTGACAAGAACAGTAGCTTCTCTTCAGTCCAATACACTGTAATTGCTGGGAACAGACGCGAGGGCTATTTACACTGTGTAATGCAATGGGAGCACAATAGTGACTCTTCTTACCAGAAAACAACTCTTGCTCGTAGGAACAGAAACTGCATGTGATTCAACTCCATTTAGGACTGGGAAACAAACACTAGCTCGCCTTACAGGAAACACACTCTGCTTTTGAGAAAAGAGCACTATTCTACTCTACTGTGTTTCCTATAGGGCCAGAACAGTGAGCTTGCTCAGAACAAAAGAACTGTGCTTCCTACACACACGGGCCAAATTAAGTCAACTCCGCTTAGGAAACTGACAAGAACAGTAGCTTCTCTTCAGTCCAATACACTGTACTTGCTGGGAACAGACGTCAGTGCTATTTGCACTGTGTATGGCAAAGGGAGCACAATAGTGACTCCTCTTACCAGAAAACAATTATGGTTCATAGGACCAGAAACTGCATGTGATTCAACTCCATTTAGTACTGGGAAACAAACTCTAGCTCGCCTTACAAGAAATACACTCTGCTTTTGAGAAAAGAGCACTCTTCTACTCTACTGTGTTTCCTACAGGGCCAGAACAGTGAGCTTGCTCAGAACAAAAGAACTGTGCTTTCTACACGCACGGGCCATATCTAGTTCAACACCACTTAGGAAACTGACAAGAACAGTAGCTTCTCTTCAGTCCAATACACTGTACTTGCTGGGAACAGACGCGAGTGCTACTTGCACTGTGTATGGCAGTGGGAGCACAATAGTGACTCTTCTTACCAGAAAACAACTCTTGCTCGTAGGACCAGAAACTGCATGTGTTTCAAATCCATTTAGGACTGGGAAACAAACCCTAGTTCGCCTTACAAGTAACACACTCTGCTTTTGAGAAAAGAGCACTCTTCTACTTTACTGTGTTTCCTATAGGGCCAGAACAGTGAGCTTGCTCAGAACAAAAGAACTGTGCTTCCTACACACACGGGCCAAATTACGTCAACTCCGCTTAGGAAACTGACAAGAACAGTAGCTTCTCTTCAGTCCAATACACTGTACTTGCTGGAAACAAACGCGAGTGCTATTTGCACTGTGTATGGCAATGGGAGCACAATAGTGACTCTTCTTACCAGAAAACAACTCTTGCTCGTAGGACCAGAAACTGCATGTGATTCAACTCCATTTAGGACTTGGAAAGAAAACTCTAGCTCGATAAACAAAAAATACACTCTGCCTTTGAGAAAAGAGCACTCCTCTACTCTAGTGTGTTTCCTAAAAGGCCAGAACAGTGAGCTTGCTCAGAACAAAAGAACTGTGCTTCCTACACACACGGGCCATATCTAGTTCAACTCCGCTTAGAAAACTGACAATAACAGTAGGTTCTCTTCAGTCAAATACACTGTGCTTGCTTTGAACGGACGCCGGAGCTGTTTGCACTGTGTATGGCAATGGGAGCACAATAGTGACTCCTCTTACCAGAAAACAATTATGGTTCATAGGCTTAGAACCTGCATGTGATTCAACTCCATTTAGTACTGGGAAACAAACTCTAGCTCGCCTTACAAGAAATACACTCTGCTTTTGAGAAAAGAGCACTCTTCTACTCTACTGTGTTTCCTATAGGGCCAGAACAATGAGCTTGCTCAGAACAAAAGAACTGTGCTTCCTCCACACACGGGCCATATCTAGATCAACTCCACTTAGGAAACTGACAAGAACAGCATGTTCTCTTCAGTCCAATACACTGTACTTGCTGGGAACAGATGCGAGGGCTATTTGCACTGTGTATGGCAATGGGAGCAAAATAGTGACACTTCTTACCAGAAAACAACTCTTGCTCGTAGGACCAGAAACTGCATGTGATTCAACTCCATATAGGACTGGGAAACAAAACTCTTGCTCGCCTTACAAAAAACACACTCTGCTTTTGAGAAAAGAGCACTCTTCTACTCCAGTGTGTTTCCTATAGGGCCAGAAGGGTGAGCTTGCTCAGAACAAAAGAACTGTGCTTCCTACACACACGGGCCATATCTAGTTCAACTCTTCTTAGGAAACTGACAAGAACAGTAGCTACTCTTCAGTCCAATACACTGTACTTGCTGGGAACAGAGGCGAAGGCTATTTGCACTGTGTATGGCAATGGGAGCAAAATAGTGACTCTTCTTAACAGAAAACAACTCTTGCTCATAGGACCAGAAACTTTATGTGATTCAACTCCATTTAGGACTGGGAAACAAACACTAGCTCGCCTTACAAGAAACACACTCTGCCTTTGAGAAAAGAGCACTGTTCTACTCTAGTGTGTTTCCTATAGAGTCAGAACAGTGAGCTTGCTCAGAACAAAAGAACTGTGCTTCCTACACACACGGGCCAAATTACGTCAACTCCGCTTAGGAAACTGACAAGAACAGTAGCTTCTCTTCAGTCCAATACACTGTACTTGCTGGGAACAGACTCCAGTGCTATTTGCACTGTGTATGGCAATAGGAGCACAATAGTTACTCTTCTTACCAGAAAACAACTCTTGCTAGTAGGACCGGACACTGCATGTGATTCAACTCCATTTAGGACTGGGAAACAAACACTAGCTCGCCTTACAGGAAACACACTCTGCTTTTGAGAAAAGAGCACTCCTCTACTCTACTGTGTTTCCTATAGGGCCAGAACAGTGAGCTTGCTCAGAATAAAAGAACTGTGCTTCCTACACACACGGGCCAAATTACGTCAACTCCGCTTAGGAAACTGACAAGAACAGTAGCTTCTCTTCAGTCCAATACACTGTACTTGCTGGGAACAGACGTCAGTGCTATTTGCACTGTGCATGGCAAAAGTAGCACAATAGTGACTCCTCTTACCAGAAAACAATTATGGTTCATAGGACCAGAAACTGCATGTGATTCAACTCCATTTAGTACTGGGAAACAAACTCTAGCTCGCCTTACAAGAAACACACTCTGCTTTTGAGAAAAGAGCACTCTTCTACTCTACTGTGTTTCCTATAAGGCCAGAACAGTGAGCTTGCTCAGAACAAAAGAACTGTGCTTCCTACCCACACGGGCCATATCTAGTTCATCTCTTCTTAGGAAACTGAGAAGAACAGTAGCTACTCTTCAGTCCAATACACTGTACTTGCTGGGAACAGACGCGAAGGCTATTTGCACTGTGTATGGCAATGGGAGCAAAATAGTGACTCTTCTTAACAGAAAACAACTCTTGCTCGTAGGACCAGAAACTGCATGTGATTCAACTCCATTTAGGACTGGGAAACAAACACTAGCTCGCCTTACAAGAAACACAATCTGCCTTTGAGAAAAGAGCACTCTTCTACTCTAGTGTGTTTCCTATAGGGCCAGAACAGAGAGCTTGTTCAACAAAAGAACTGTGCTTCCTACACACACGGGCCATATCTAGTTCAACTCCGCTTAGGAAACTGACAAGAACAGTAGCTTCTCTTCAGTCCAATACACTGTAATTGCTGGGAACAGACGTGAGGGCTATTTACACTGTGTAATGCAATGGGAGCACAATAGTGACTCTTCTTACCAGAAAACAACTCTTGCTCGTAGGAACAGAAACTGCATGTGATTCAACTCCATTTAGGACTGGGAAACAAACACTAGCTCGCCTTACAGGAAACACACTCTGCTTTTGAGAAAAAAGCACTATTCTACTCTACTGTGTTTCCTATAGGGCCAGAACAGTGAGCTTGCTCAGAACAAAAGAACTGTGCTTCCTACACACACGGGCCAAATTAAGTCAACTCCGCTTAGGAAACTGACAAGAACAGTAGCTTCTCTTCAGTCCAATACACTGTACTTGCTGGGAACAGACGTCAGTGCTATTTGCACTGTGTATGGCAAAGGGAGCACAATAGTGACTCCTCTTACCAGAAAACAATTATGGTTCATAGGACCAGAAACTGCATGTGATTCAACTCCATTTAGTACTGGGAAACAAACTCTAGCTCGCCTTACAAGAAATACACTCTGCTTTTGAGAAAAGAGCACTCTTCTACTCTACTGTGTTTCCTACAGGGCCAGAACAGTGAGCTTGCTCAGAACAAAAGAACTGTGCTTTCTACACGCACGGGCCATATCTAGTTCAACACCACTTAGGAAACTGACAAGAACAGTAGCTTCTCTTCAGTCCAATACACTGTACTTGCTGGGAACAGACGCGAGTGCTACTTGCACTGTGTATGGCAGTGGGAGCACAATAGTGACTCTTCTTACCAGAAAACAACTCTTGCTCGTAGGACCAGAAACTGCATGTGTTTCAAATCCATTTAGGACTGGGAAACAAACCCTAGTTCGCCTTACATGTAACACACTCTGCTTTTGAGAAAAGAGCACTCTTCTACTTTACTGTGTTTCCTATAGGGCCAGAACAGTGAGCTTGCTCAGAACAAAAGAACTGTGCTTCCTACACACACGGGCCAAATTACGTCAACTCCGCTTAGGAAACTGACAAGAACAGTAGCTTCTCTTCAGTCCAATACACTGTACTTGCTGGAAACAAACGCGAGTGCTATTTGCACTGTGTATGGCAATGGGAGCACAATAGTGACTCTTCTTACCAGAAAACAACTCTTGCTCATAGGACCAGAAACTGCATGTGATTCAACTCCATTTAGGACTTGGAAAGAAAACTCTAGCTCGATAAACAAAAAATACACTCTGCCTTTGAGAAAAGAGCACTCCTCTACTCTAGTGTGTTTCCTAAAAGGCCAGAACAGTGAGCTTGCTCAGAACAAAAGAACTGTGCTTCCTACACACACGGGCCATATCTAGTTCAACTCCGCTTAGAAAACTGACAATAACAGTAGGTTCTCTTCAGTCAAATACACTGTGCTTGCTTTGAACGGACGCCGGAGCTGTTTGCACTGTGTATGGCAATGGGAGCACAATAGTGACTCCTCTTACCAGAAAACAATTATGGTTCATAGGCTTAGAACCTGCATGTGATTCAACTCCATTTAGTACTGGGAAACAAACTCTAGCTCGCCTTACAAGAAACACACTCTGTTTTTGAGAAAAGAGCACTCTTCTACTCTACTGTGTTTCCTATAGAACCAGAACAGTGAGCTTGCTCAGAACAAAAGAACTGTGCTTCCTACACACACGGGCCATATCTAGTTCAACTCTGCTTAGGAAACTGACAAGAACAGTAGCTTCTCTTCAGTCCAATACACTGTACTTGCTGGGAACAGACGCGAGTGCTATTTGCACTGTGTATGGCAATGGGAGCACAATAGTGACTCTTCTTACCAGAAAACAACTCTTGCTCGTAGGACCAGAAACTGCATGTGATTTAACTCCATTTAGGACTTTGAAACAAAACTCTAGCTCGACAAACAAAAAACAAACTCTGCTTTTGAGAAAAGATCACTCTTCTACTCTAGTGTGTTTCCTATAGGGCCAGAACAGAGAGCTTGTTCAGAACAAAAGAACTGTGCTTCCTACACACACGGGCCATATCTAGTTCAACTCCGCTTAGGAAACTGACAAGAACAGTAGCTTCTCTTAAGTCCAGTACTCTGTACTTGCTGGGAAAAGACGCGAGTGCTATTTGCACTGTGTATGGCAATGGGAGCACAATAGTGTCTCTTCTTACCAGAAAACAACTCTTGCTCGTAGGACCAGAAACTGCATGTGATTCAACTCCATTTAGGACTGGAAAACAAACACTAGCTCGCCTTACAAGAAACACACTCTGCCTTTGAGAAAAGATCACTCCTCTACTCTAGTGTGTTTCCTATAGGGCCAGAACAGTGAGCTTGCTCAGAACAAAAGAACTGTGCTTCCTACACACACGGGCCAAATTACGTCAACTCCGCTTAGGAAACTGACAAGAACAGTAGCTTCTCTTCAGTCCAATACACTGTACTTGCTGGGAACAGACGTCAGTGCTATTTGCACTGTGTATGGCAAAGGGAGCACAATAGTGACTCCTCTTACCAGAAAACAATTATGGTTCATAGGACCAGAAACTGCATGTGATTCAACTCCATTTAGTACTGGGAAACAAACTCTAGCTCGCCTTACAAGAAATACACTCTGCTTTTGAGAAAAGAGCACTCTTCTACTCTACTGTGTTTCCTACAGGGCCAGAACAGTGAGCTTGCTCAGAACAAAAGAACTGTGCTTTCTACACGCACGGGCCATATCTAGTTCAACACCACTTAGGAAACTGACAAGAACAGTAGCTTCTCTTCAGTCCAATACACTGTACTTGCTGGGAACAGACACGAGTGCTACTTGCACTGTGTATGGCAGTGGGAGCACAATAGTGACTCTTCTTACCAGAAAACAACTCTTGCTCGTAGGACCAGAAACTGCATGTGTTTCAAATCCATTTAGGACTGGGAAACAAACCCTAGTTCGCCTTACAAGTAACACACTCTGCTTTTGAGAAAGAGCACTCTTCTACTTTACTGTGTTTCCTATAGGGCCAGAACAGTGAGCTTGCTCAGAACAAAAGAACTGTGCTTCCTACACACACGGGCCAAATTACGTCAACTCCGCTTAGGAAACTGACAAGAACAGTAGCTTTTCTTCAGTCCAATACACTGTACTTGCTGGAAACAAACGCGAGTGCTATTTTGCACTGTGTATGGTAATGGGAGCACAATAGTGACTCTTCTTACCAGAAAACAACTCTTGCTCGTAGGACCAGAAACTGCATGTGATTCAACTCCATTTAGGACTTGGAAAGAAAACTCTAGCTCGATAAACAAAAATACACTCTGCCTTTGAGAAAAGAGCACTCCTCTACTCTAGTGTGTTTCCTAAAAGGCCAGAACAGTGAGCTTGCTCAGAACAAAAGAACTGTGCTTCCTACACACACGGGCCATATCTAGTTCAACTCCGCTTAGAAAACTGACAATAACAGTAGGTTCTCTTCAGTCAAATACACTGTGCTTGCTTTGAACGGACGCCGGAGCTGTTTGCACTGTGTATGGCAATGGGAGCACAATAGTGACTCCTCTTACCAGAAAACAATTATGGTTCATAGGCTTAGAACCTGCATGTGATTCAACTCCATTTAGTACTGGGAAACAAACTCTAGCTCGCCTTACAAGAAACACACTCTGTTTTGAGAAAAGAGCACTCTTCTACTCTACTGTGTTTCCTATAGAACCAGAACAGTGAGCTTGCTCAGAACAAAAGAACTGTGCTTCCTAC
>NW_026738423.1:0-17196 GCF_949786415.1 Peromyscus eremicus
TCTTCTACTCTACTGTGATTCCTATAGGGTCTGAACAGTGAGCTTGCTCAGAACAAAAGAACTGTGCTTCCTACACACACGGCCATATCTAGTTCAATTCTGCTTAGGAACCTGACAAGAACAGTAGCTTCTATTTAGTCCAATAAACTGTACTTGCTGGGAACAGACGCGAGTGGTATTTGCACTGTGTATGGCATTTGGAACGCAATAGTGACTCTTCTTACCAGAAAACAACCCTTGCTCGTAGGACCAAAAACTGCATGTGACTCAAATCCATTTAGGACTGGGAAACAAACGGGAGCTCGCCTTACAAGAAACACACTCTGCTTTAGAGAAAAGAGCACTCTTCTACTCTACTGTGTTTTCTATAGGGCCAGAACAGTGAGCTTGCTCAGAACATAATAACTGTGCTTCCTACACGCACGGACCATATGTAGTTCAACTCTGCTTAGGAAACTGACAAGAACAGTAGCTCCTCTTCAGTCCAATACACTGTACTTGCTGGGAACAGACGCGAGTGCTATTTGTCCTGTGTATGGCAATGGGAGCACAATAGTGACTTTTTTTTTTTTTTACCAGAAAACAACTCTTGTTCGTAGGAAAAAAAACTGCATGTGATTCAACTCCATTTAGGACTGGGAAACAAACGCTCGCTCGCCTTACAAGAAACACACTCTGCTTTTGAGAAAAGAGCACACTTCTACTCTACTGTGTTTCCTATGGGGTCCGAACAGTGAGCATGCTCAGAACAAAAGAACTGTGCTTCCTACACAAGGGCCATATCTAGTTCAATTCTGCATAGGAACCTGACAAGAACAGTAGATCCTCTTAAGTCCAATACACTGTACTTGCTGGGAACAGACGCCAGTGCTATTTGTCCTGTGTATGGCAATGGGAGCGCAATAGTGACTATTCTTACCATAAAACAAGTCTTGCTCGCAGGACCACAAACTGCATGTGATTCAACTCCATTTAGGACTGGGAAACAAATGCTAGCTCCACTTACAAGAAACACAATCTGCTTTTGAGAAAGAGCACTCTACTACTCTCCAGTGTTTCCTATGGGGTCCGAACAGTGAGCTTGCTCAGAAGAAAAGAACTGTGCTTCCTACACACACGGCCATATCTAGTTCAATTCTGCTTATGAACCTGACAAGAACAGTAGATCCTCTTCAGTCCAATACACTGTACTAGCTGGGAACAGACGCCAGTGCTATTTGTCCTGTGTATGGCAATGGCAGCGCAATACTGACTCTTCTTACCATAAAATAACTCTTGCTCGTAGGACCAGAAACTGCATGTGATTCCACTCCATTTAAGACTGGGAAACAAACACTAGCTCGCCTTACAAGAAACACACTCTGCTTTTGAGAAAAGAGCACGCTTCTACTCTACTGTGCTTCCTATGGGGTCCAAACAGTGAGCTTGCTCAGAACAAAAGAACTGTGCTTCCTACACACATGGACCATATCTAGTTCAACTTTGCTTAGGAAACTGACAAGAACAGTAGCTCCTATTCAGTCCAATACACTGTACTTGCTGGGAACAGACGCAAGTGCTATTTGTACTGTGTATGGCAATTGGAGCACAATAGTGACTCGTCTTACCAGAAAACAACACTTGCTCGTAGGACAAAAAACTGCATGTGACTCATCTCCATTTAGCACAGGGAAACAAACGCTAGCTCGCCTTACAAGAAACACACTCTGCTTTTGAGGAAAGAGCACTCTTCTACTCTATTGTGTTTCCTATGGGGTCGAAACAGTGAGCTTGCTCAGAACAAAAGACTGTGCTTCCTACACACAAGGACCATATGTAGTTCAACTCTGCTTAGGAAACTGACAAGAACGGTAGCTCCTATTCAGTCCAATACACTGTACTTGCTGGGAACAGACGCCAGTGCTATTTGCATTGTGTATGGCATTTGGAGCACAATAGTGACTCTTCTTACCAGAAAACATCTCTTGCTCATAGGACCAAAAACTGCATGTGACTCAAATCCATTTAGGACTGGGAAATAAACGCAAGCTCGCCTTACAAGAAACACACTCTGCTTTAGAGAAAAGAGCACTCTTCTACTCTACTGTGTTTCCCAAATGGCCAGAACAGTGAGCTTGCTCAGAACATAATAAATGTGCTTCCTAAACACAGGCCATATCTAGTTCAACTCTGCTTAGGAGACTGACAATAACAGTAGCTCCTCTTCAGTCCGATACACTGTACTTGCTGGGAAAAGACGCGAGTGCTATTTGCACTGTGTATAGCAAAGGGAGCACAATAGTGACTTTCCTTACCAGAAAACAACTCTTGCTCGTAGGACCAGAAACTGCATGTGATTCACCTCCATTTAGGACTGGGAAAGAAACGCTAGCTTGCCTTACAAAAAACACACTCTGCTTTTGAGAAAAGAGCACTCTTCTACTCTACTGTGTTTCCTATGGTGTCCGAACAGTGAGCTTGCTCAGAACAAAAGAACTGTGCTTCCTACACACACGGCCATATCTAGTTCAATTCTGCTTAGGAACCTGACAAGAACAGTAGATCCTCTTCAGTCCAATACACTGTGCTTGCTGGGAACAGATTCCAGTGCTATTTGTCCTGTGTATGGCAATGGCAGCGCAATAGTGACTCTTCTTACCATAAAACAACTCTTGCTCGTAGGACCAGAAACTGCATGAGATTCAACTCCATTTAAGACTGGGAAACAAACGCTAGCTCGCCTTACAAGAAACACACTCTGCTTTAGAGAAAAGAGCACTCTTCTACTCTACTGTGTTTCCTATAGGGCCAGAACAGTGAGCTTGCTCAGAACAAAAGAACTGTGCATGCTACACACAGGCCATATCTAGTTCAACTCTGCTTAGGACACTGACAAGAACAGTAGCTTCTCTTCAGTCCGATACACTGTACTTACTGGGAAGAGACGCGAGAGCTATTTGCACTGTGGATGGCAATGGGAGCGCAATAGTGACTTTCCATACCAGAAAACAACTCTTGTTCGTAGGACCAGAAACTGCATGTGATTCAACTCCATTTAGGACTGGGAAACAAATGCTAGCTCGCCTTACATGAAACACACTCTGCTTTTGAGAAAAGAGCACTCTTCTACTCTACTGTGTTTCCTATATGGCCAGAACAGTGAGCTTGCTCGGAACATAAGAACTGTGCTTCCTACACACACGGGCCATATCTAATTCAGCTCTGCTTAGGAAACTGACAAGAACAGTAGCTCCTCTTCAGTCCGATACACTGTACTTGCTGGGAACAGACACAAGTGCTATTTGCACTGTGTATGGCAATGTGAGCGCAATAGTGACTTTCCTTACCAGAAAACAACTCTTGCTCGTAGGACCGAAACTGCATTTGATTCAACTCCATTTAGGACTGGGAAAAAAACGCTAGCTCGCCTTACAAGAAACACACTCTGCTTTTGAGAAAAGAGCACTCTTCTACAATACTGTGTTTCCTATGGGGTCCGAACAGTGAGCTTGCTCAGAACAAAAGAACTGTGCTTACTACACAAGGCCATATCTAGTTCAATTCTGCTTAGGAACCTGACAAGAACAGTAGATCCTCTTCAGTCCAATACACTGTACTTGCTGGGAAAATACGCGAGTGCTAAATGCCCTCTGTATAGCAATGGGAGTGCAATAGTGACTTTCCTTATGAGAAAACAACTCTTGTTCGTAGGACCAGAAACTGCATGTGATTCAACGCCATTTAGGACTAGGAAACAAACGCTAGCTCGCCTTACAAGAAACACACTCTGCTTTTGAGAAAAGAGCACTCTTCTACTCTACTGTTTTTCCTATAGGGCCAGAACAGTGAGCTTGCTCAGAACATAAGAACTGTGCTTCCTACACACACGGGACTTATGTAGTTCAACTCTGCTTAGGAATCTGACAAGAAGAGTAGCTTCTCTTCAGTCCGATACACTGTACTTGCTGGGAACAGACACATGTGCTATTTGCACTGTGTCTGGCAATGGGAGCGCATTAGTGACTTTCCTACCAGAAAACATTTCTTGCTCGTAGGACCACAAACTGCATGTGATTCAACGCTATTTAGGACTGGGAAACAAACGCTAGCGCGCCTTACAAGAAACACACTCTGATTTAGAGAAAAGAGCACTCTTCTACTCTACTGTGTTTCCTACGGGGTCCAAACATTGAGCTTGCTCAGAAAAAAAGAACTGTGCTTCCTACACACACGGCCATATCTAGTTCAACTCTGCTTAGGAACCTGACAAGAACAGTAGATCCTCTTCAGTCCAATATACTGTACTTGCTGGGAACAGACGCCAGTGCTATTTGCACTGTGTATGGCAATGGGAGCACAATAGTGACTTTCCTTACCAGAAAACAACTCTTGATCGTAGGACCATTTTAAGAAAAGAGCACTCTTCTACTCTACTGTGTTTCCTATGGGGTCCAAACAGTGAGCTTGCAAAGAACAAAAGAACTGTGCTTCCTACACACATGGACCATATCTATTTAAACTCTGCTTAGGAAACTGACAAGAACAGTAGCTCCTATTCAGTCCAATACACTGTACTTGCTGGGAACAGACGCGAGTGCTATTTGCACTGTGTATGGCATTTGGAGCACAACAGTGACTCTTCTTACAATAAAACATCTCTTGCTCATAGGACCAAAAACTGCATGTGACTCAACTCCATTTAGGACTGGGAAATAAACACGAGCTCGCCTTACAAGAAACAAACTCTGCTTTAGAGAAAAGAGCACTCTTCTACTGTACTGTGTTTCCTATAGGGCCAGAACAGTGAGCTTGCTCAGAACATAATAACTGTGCTTCCTAAACACACGGGCCATATCTAGTTCAACTCTGCATAGGAAACTGACAAGAACAGTAGCTCCTCTTCAGTCCGATACACTGTACTTGCTGGGAAAAGACGCGAGTGCTATTTGCACTGTGTATGGCAAAGGGAGCGCAATAGTGACTTTCCTTACCAGAAAACAACTCTTGCACGTAGGACCAGAAACTGCATGTGATTCAACTCCGTTTAGGACTGGGAAACAAAAGCTAGCTCGCCTTACATGAAACACACTCTGCTTTTGAGAAAAGAGCACTCTTCTACTCTACTGTGTTTCCTATGGGGTCCGAACAGTGTGCTTGCTCAGAATAAAAGAACTGTGCTTCCTACACACATGGGCTATATCTAGTTCAACTCTGCTTAGGAAACTGACAAGAACAGTAGCTCCTCTTCAGTCAGATACACTGTACTTGCTGGGAACAGATGCGAGTGCTCTTTGCACTGTGTTGTGCAATGGGAGCACAATAGTGACTTTCCTTACCAGAAAACAACTCTTGCTCGTAGGACTACAAACTGCATGTGATTCAACTCCATTTATGACTGGGAAACAAATGCTAGCTCGCCTTACAAGAAACACCCTCTGCTTTAGAGAAAAGAGCACTCTTCTACTCTACTGTGTTTCCAATGGAGTCCGAACAGTGAGCTTGCTCAGAACAAAGAACTGTGCTTCCTACACACATGGACCATATCTAGTTCAACTCTGCTTAGGAAACTGACACGAACAGTAGCTCCTATTCAGTCCAATACACTGTACTTGCTGGGAACAGAGGCGAGTGCTATTTGCCCTGTGTATGGCAATGGGAGCGCAATAGTGACTTTCCTTACCAGAAAACAACTCTTGTTCGTAGGACCAGAAACTGCATGTGATTCAACGCCATTTAGGACTAGGAAAGAAATGCTAGCTCGCCTTACAAGAAACACACTCTGCTTTTGAGAAAAGAGCACTCTACTACTCTACTGTGTTTCCTATATGGCCAGAACAGTGAGCTTGCTCAGAACATAAGAACTGTGTTTCCTACACACACGGGCCATTTCTAGTTCAACTCTGCTTAGGAAACTGACAAGAACAGTAGCTCCTCTTCCTTCCGATACACTGTACTTGCTGGGAACAGACGCGAGTGCTATTTGCGCTGTGTATGGCAACGGGAGTGCAATAGTGACTTTCCTTACCAGAAAACAACTCTTGCTCGTAGGACCAGACTGCATTTGATTCAACTCCATTTAGGACTGGGAAACAAACGCTAGCTCGCTTTACAAGAAACACACTCTGCATTTGAGAAAAGAGCACTCTTCTACTCTATTGTGTTTCCTATATGGCCAGAACAGTGAGCTTGCTCAGAACAAATGTACTGTGCTTCCTAGACACACGGGCCATATCTAGTTCAACTCTGCTTAGGAAACTGAGAAGAACAGTAGCTCCTCTTCAGTCCAATACACTGTACTTGCTGGGAACAGACGGGAGTGCTATTTGCACTGTGTATGGCAATAGGAGTGCAATAGTGACTTTCCTTACCAGAAAACAACTCTTGCTCGTAGGACCACAAACTGCATGTTATTCAACGCCATTTAGGACTGGGAAACAAATGCTAGCTCGCCTTAAAAGAAACACACTCTGCTTTTAAGAAAAGAGCACTCTTCTACTCTACAGTGTTTCCTATGGGGTCCAAACAGTGAGCTTGCAAAGAACCAAAGAACTGTGCTTCCTACACACATGGACCATATCTAGTTAAACTCTGCTTAGGAAACTGACAAGAACAGTAGCTTCTATTCAGTCCAATACACTGTACTTGCTGGGAACAGACGCGAGTGATATTTGCACTGTGTATGGCATTTGGAGCACAATAGTGACTCTTCTTACCAGAAAACATCTCTTGCTCATAGGACCAAAAACTGCATGTGACTCAACTCCATTTAGGACTGGGAAATAAACCTGAGCTCGCCTTATAAGAAACACACTCTGCTTTAGAGAAAAGAGCACTCTTCTACTCTACTGTGTTTCCTATAGGGCCAGAACAGTGAGCTTGCTCAGAACATAATAACTGTGCTTCCTAAACAGACAGGCAATATCTAGTTCAACTCTGCTTAGGAAACTGACAAGAACAGTAGCTCCTCTTCAGTGCGATACACTGTACTTGCTGGGAAAAGACGCGAGTGCTATTTGCACTGTGTATGGCAAAGGGAGCACAATAGTGACTTTCCTTACCAGAAAACAACTCTTGCTCGTAGGACCAGAAACTGCATGTGATTCAACTCCATTTAGGACTGGGAAACAAACGCTAGCTTGCCTTACAAAAAACACACTCTGCTTTTCAGAAAAGAGCACTCTTCTACTCTACTGTGTTTCCTATGGTGTCCGAACAGTGAGCTTGCTCAGAACAAAAGAACTGTGCTTCCTACACACACGGCCATATCTAGTTCAATTGTGCTTAGGAACCTGACAAGAACAGTAGATCCTCTTCAGTCCAATACACTGTGCTTGCTGGGAACAGACCCAGTGCTATTTGTCCTGTGTATGGCAATGGCAGCGCAATAGTGACTATTCTTACCATAAAACAACTCTTGCTCGTAGGACCAGAAACTGCCTGTGATTCAACTCCATTTAAGACTGGGAAACAAACGCTAGCTTGCCTTGCAAGAAACACACTCTGCTTTAGAGAAAAGAGCACTCTTCTATGCTACTGTGTTTCCTATAGGGCCAGAACAGTGAGCTTGCTCAGAACAAAAGAACCGTGCTTCCTACACACAGGCCATATCTAGTTCAACTCTGCTTAGGACACTGACAAGAACAGTAGCTCCTATTCAATTTAATTCACTGTGCTTGCGGGGAACAGACGCGAGAGCTATTTGCACTGTGTATGGCATTTGGAGCGCAGTAGTGACTCTTCTTACCAGAAAACAACTCTTGCTCGTAGGACGAAAAACTGCCTGTGACTCAACTCCATTTAGGACTGGGAAACAAACGCGAGCTCGCCTTAGAAGAAACACACTCTGCTTTAGAGAAAAGAGCACTCTTCTACTCTACTGTGTTTCCTATAGGACCAGAACAGTGAGCTTGCTCAGAACAAAAGAACTGTGCTTCCTACACACACGGATCATTTCTAGTTCAACTCTGCTTAGGAAACTGACAAGAACAGTAGCACCTATTCAGTCCAATACACTGTACTTGCTGGGAACAGACGCCAGTGCTATTTGTCCTTTGTATGGCAATGAGAGCGCAATAGCGAATATTCTTACCATAAAACAACTCTTCCTCGTAGGACCACAAACTGCATGTGATTCAACTCCATTTAGGACTGGGAAACAAATGCTAGCTTCCCTTACAAAACACACACTCTGCTTTTGAGAAAAGAGCACTCTTCTACTCTACAGTGTTTCCTATGGGGTCCGAACAGTGAGCTTGCTCAGAACAAAAGAACTGTGCTTCCTACACACACGGCCATATCTAGTTCAATTCTGTTTAGAAGCCTGACAAGAACAGTAGATCCTCTTCAGTCCAATACACTGTACTTGCTGGGAACAGATGCCAGTGCTATTTGTCCTGTGTATGGCAATGGCAGCGCAATAGTGACTATTCTTACCATAAAACAACTCTTGCTCGTAGGACCAGAAACTGCATGTGATTCCACTCCATTTAAGACTGGGAAACAAACCCTAGCTCGCCGTACAAGAAACACACTCTGCTTTTGAGAAAAGAACACTCTTCTACTCTACTGTGTTTCCCATGGGGTCCAAACAGTGAGCTTGCTCAGAACAAAAGAACTGTGCTTCCTACACACATGGACCATATCTAGTTCAACTCTGCTTAGGAATCTGACAAGAACAGTAGCTCCTATTCAGTCTAATACACTGTACTTGCTGGGAACAGATGCGAGTGCAATTTGCACTGTGTATGGCAATTGGAGCACAATAGTGACTCTTCTTACCAGAAAACAACTCTTGCTCGTAGGACAAAAAACTTCATGTGACTCAACTCCATTTAGGACAGGGAAACAAACTCTAGCTCGCCTTACAAGAAACACTCTGCTTTTGAGAAAAGAGCACTCTTCTACTCTACTGTGTTTCCTATAGGGCCAGAACAGTGAGCTTGCTCAGAACAAATGAGCTGTGCTTCCAAGACACACGGGCCATATCTAGTTCAACTCTGCTTAGGAAACTGAGAAGAACAGTAGCTCCTCTTCAGTCCAGTACACTGTAAATGCTGGGAACAGACGCATGTGCTATTTGCACTGTGTATGGCATTGAGAGCACAATAGTGACTTTCCTTACCAGAAAACAACTCTTGCTCGTAGGACCACAAACAGCATGTGATTCAACGCCATTTAGGACTGGGAAACAAATGCTACCTCGCCTTACAAGTAACACACTCTGCTTTTGAGAAAAGAGCACTCATCTACTCTACTGTGTTTCCCATGGGGCCCGAACAGTGAGCTTGCTCAGAACAAAAGAACTGTGCTTCCTACACACATGGCCATATTTAGTTCAATTCTGCTTAGGAACCTGACAAGAACAGTAGATCCTCTTCAGTCCAATACACTGTACTTGCTGGAAACAGACGCCAGTGCTATTTGTCCTGTGTATGGCAATGGCAGCACAATAGTGACTCTTCTTACCAGAAAACAACTCTTGCTCGTAGTACCAGAAACTGCATTTGATTCAACTCCATTTAGGACTGCGAAACAATCGCTAGCTCGCCTTACAAGAAACACACTCTGCTTTAGAGAAAAGAGCACTCTTCTACTCTACTGTGTTTCCTATAGGGCCAGAACAGTGAGCTTGCTCAGAACATAAGAACTGTGCTTCCTACACACAAGGGATATATCTAGTTCAACTCTGCTTAGGAAACTGACAAGAACAGTAGCTCCTCTTCTTTCCGATACACTGTACTTGCCGGGAACAGACGCGAGTGCTTTTTATACTATGTATGGCAATGAGAGCGCAATAGTGACTTTCCTTACCAGAAAACAACTCTTGCTCGTAGGACCAGAAACTGCATGTGATTCAACTCCATTTAGGACTGGGAAACAAACGCTAGCTCGCCTTACAAGAAACACACACTGCTTTTGAGAAAAGAGCACTCTTCTACTCTACTGTGATTCCTATAGGGTCCGAACAGTGAGCTTGCTCAGAACAAAAGAACTGTGCTTCCTACACACACGGCCATATCTAGTTCAATTCTGCTTAGGAACCTGACAAGAACAGTAAATCCTCTTCAGTCCAATACAATATACTTGGTGGGAACAGACGACAGTGCTATTTTTCCTGTGTATGGCAATGGCAGCAAAATAGTCACTCTTCTTACCATAAAACAACTCTTGCTCGTAGGACCTGAAACTGCATGTGATTCAACTGCATTTAGGACTGGGAAACAAATACTAGCTCGCCTTACAAGAAACACACTCTGCTTTAGAGGAAAGAGCACTCTTCTACTCTACTGTGTTTCCTATGGGGTCCAAACAGTGAGCTTGCTCAGAACAAAAGAACTGTGATTCCTACACACATGGACATTATCTAGTTCAACTCTGCTTAGTAAACTGACAAGAACAGTAGCTCCTATTCAGTCCAATACACTGTACTTGCTGGGAAAAGTCGCGAGTGCTATTTGCACTATGTATGGCAATGAGAGCAATAGTGACTTTCCTTACCAAAAACAACTCTTGCTCGTAGGACCACAAACTGCATGTGATTCAACGCCATTTAGGACTGGGAAACAAATGCTAGCTCGCCTTACATGAAACACACTCTGCTTTTGAGAAAAGAGCACTCTTCTACTCTACTGTGTTTCCTATGGGGTCCAAACAGTGAGCTTGCTCAGAACAAAAGAACTGTGCTTCCTACACACATGGACCATATCTAGTTCAACTCTGCTTAGGAAACTGACAAGAACAGTAGCTCCTATTCAGTCCAATACACTGTACATGCTGGGAACAGACGCGAGTGCTATTTGCACTGTATATGGCATTTGGAGAACAATAGTGACTCTTCTTACCAGAAAAAACTCTTGCTTGTAGGACCAAAAACTGCATGTGATTCAACTCCACTTAGGACTAGGAAACAAACGCTAGCTCGCCTTACAAGAAACACACTCTGCTTTAGAGAAAAAGCACTCTTCTACTCTACTGTGTTTCCTATAGGGCCAGAACAGTGAGCTTGCTCAGAACATAAGAACTGTGTTTCCTACACACACGGGCCATTTCTAGTTCAACCCTGCTTAGGAAACTGACAAGAACAGTAGCTCCTCTTCCTTCCGATACACGGTACTTGCTGGGAACAGACGCGAGTGCTATTTGAACTGTGTATGGCAAAGGGAGTGCAATAGTGACTTTCCTTACCAGAAAAAAACTCTTGCTCGTAGGACCAGACTGCATTTGATTCAACTCCATTTAGGACTGGGAAACAAACGCTAGCTTGCCTTACAAGAAACACACTCTGCATTTGAGAAAAGAGCACTCTTCTACTCTATTGTGTTTCCTATAGGGCCAGAACAGTGAGCTTGCTCAGAACAAATGTACTGTGCTTCCTAGACACACGCCCCATATCTAGTTCAACTCTGCTTAGGAAACTGACAAGAACAGTAGCTCCTCTTCAGTGCGATACACTGTACTTGCTGGGAAAAGACGCGAGTGCTATTTGCACTGTGTATGGCAAAGGGAGCACAATAGTGACTTTCCTTACCAGAAAACAACTCTTGCTCGTAGGACCAGAAACTGCATGTGATTCAACTCCATTTAGGACTGGGAAACAAACGCTAGCTTGCCTTACAAAAAACACACTCTGCTTTTCAGAAAAGAGCACTCTTCTACTCTACTGTGTTTCCTATGGTGTCCGAACAGTGAGCTTGCTCAGAACAAAAGAACTGTGCTTCCTACACACACGGCCATATCTAGTTCAATTGTGCTTAGGAACCTGACAAGAACAGTAGATCCTCTTCAGTCCAATACACTGTGCTTGCTGGGAACAGACGCCAGTGCTATTTGTCCTGTGTATGGCAATGGCAGCGCAATAGTGACTCTTCTTACCATAAAACAACTCTTGCTCGTAGGACCAGAAACTGCTTGTGATTCAACTCCATTTAAGACTGGGAAACAAACGCTAGCTTGCCTTGTAAGAAACACACTCTGCTTTAGAGAAAAGAGCACTCTTCTACGCTACTGTGTTTCCTATAGGGCCAGAACAGTGAGCTTGCTCAGAACAAAAGAACCGTGCTTCCTACACAGGGGCCATATCTAGTTCAACTCTGCTGAGGACACTGACAAGAACAGTAGCTCCTAATCAGTTTAATACACTGTGCTTGCTGGGAACAGACGCGAGTGCTTTTTGCACTGTGTATGGCAATGGCAGCACAATAGTGACTCTTCTTACCAGAAAACAACTCTTGCTCGTAGTACCAGAAAATGCATGGCATTCAACTCCATTTAGGACTGCAAAACAAATGTTAGTTCGCCTTACAAGAAACACACTCTGCTTTAGAGAAAGAGCACTCTTCTACACTACTGTGTTTCATATGGGGTCCAAAAAGTGAGCTTGCTCAGAACAAAAGAACTGTGCTTCCTACACACACGGACCATATGTAGTTCAACTCTGCTTAGGAAACTGACAAGAACAGTAGCACCTATTCAGTCCAATACACTGTACTTGCTGGGAACAGACGCGAGTGCTCTTTGCACTGTGTATGGCAATTGGAGCGCAATGTGACTTTCATTACCAGAAAACAATTCTTGTTCGTAGGACCAGAAACTGCATGTGACTCAACTCCATTTAGGACTAGGAAACAATCGCTAGCTCGCCTTACAAGAAACACACTCTGCTTTAGAGAAAAGAGCACTCCTTTACTCTACTGTGTTTCCTATAGGGCCAGAAGAGTGAGCATGCTCAGATTATAAGAACTGTGCTTCCGAAACACACGGGCCATATCTAGTTCAACTCTGCTTAGGAAACTGACAAGAACAGTAGCTCCTCTTCAGTCCGATACACTGTACTTGCTGGGAACAGACGCGAGTGCTATTTGCACTGTGTATGGCAATGGGAGCGCAATAGTGACTTTCCTTACCAGAAAACAACTCTTGCTCGTAGGACCAGAAACTGCATGTGATTCAACTCCATTTAGGATTGGGAAAAAAACGCTAGCTTGCCTTACAAGAAACATACTCTGCTTTAGAGAAAAAGCACTCTTCTACTCAACTGTGTTTCCTATGGGGTCCGAACAGTGAGCTTGCTCAGAACAAAAGAACTGTGCTTCCTACACAAGGGCCATATCTAGTTCAATTCTGCTTAGGAACCTGACAAGAACAGTAGACCCTCTTCAGTCCAATACACTGTACTTGCTGGGAACAGACGCCAGTGCTTTTTGTCCTGTGTACGGCAATGGCAGCGCAATAGTGACTATTCTTACCATAAAACAACTCTGGCACATAGGACCAGAAACTGCATGTGATTCCACTCCATTTAGGACTGGGACACAAACGCTAGCTCGCCTTACAAGAAACACACTCTGCATTAGAGAAAAGAACACTCTTCTACTCTACTGTGTTTCCTATGGGGTCCAAACAGTGAGCTTGCTCAGAACAAAAGACTGTGCTTCCTTCACACAAGGACCATATGTAGTTCAACTCTGCTTAGGAAACTGACAAGAACAGTAGCTCCTATTCAGTCCAATACACTGTACTTGCTGGGAACAGACGCCAGTGCTATTTGTCCTTTGTATGGCAATGCGAGCGCAATAGCGAATATTCTTACCATAAAACAACTCTTCCTCGTAGGACCACAAACCGCATGTGATTCAACTCCATTTAGGACTGGGAAACAAACGCTCGCCTTACAAGAAACACACTCTGCTTTTGAGAAAAGAGCACTCTTCTACTCTACAGTGTTCCCTATGGGGTCCGAACAGTGAGCTTGCTCAGAACAAAAGAACTGTGCTTCCTACACACATGGCCATATCTAGTTCAATTCTGTTTAGGAGCCTGACAAGAACAGTAAATCCTGTTCAGTCCAATACACTGTACTTGCTGGGAACAGATGCCAGTGCTATTTGTCCTGTGTATGGCAATGGCAGCGCAATAGTGTCTATTCTTACCATAAAACAACTCTTGCTCGTAGGACCAGAAACTGCATGTGATTCCACTCCATTTAAGACTGGGAAACAAACACTAGCTCGCCGTACAAGAAACACACTCTGCTTTTGAGAAAAGAGCACTCTTCTACTCTACTGTGTTTCCTATGGGGTCCAAACAGTGAGCTTGCTCAGAACAAAAGAACTGTGCTTCCTACACACATGGACCATATCTAGTTCAACTCTGCTTAGGAATCTGACAAGAACAGTAGCTCCTATTCAGTCTAATACACTGTACTTGCTGGGAACAGACGCGAGTGCTATTTGCACTGTGTATGGCAATTGGAGCACAATAGTGACTCTTCTTACCAGAAAAAAACTATTGCTCGTAGGACAAAAAATTTCATGTGACTCAACTCCATTTAGGACAGGGAAACAAACTCTAGCTCGCCTTACAAGAAACACTCTGCTTTTGAGAAAAGAGTACTCTTCTACTCTACTGTGTTTCCTATAGGGCCAGAACAGTGAGCTTGCTCAGAACAAATGAACTGTGCTTCCAAAACAAACGGGCCATATCTAGTTCAACTCTGCTTAGGAAACTGAGAAGAACAGTAGCTCCTCTTCTTTCCGATACACTGTACTTGCTGGGAACAGACGCGAGTGCTTTTTGTACTATGTATGGCAATGAGAGCGCAATAGTGACTTTCCTTACAAGAAAACAACTCTTTCTTGTAGGACCAGAAACTGCATGTGATTCAACTCCATTTAGGACAGGGAAACAAACTCTAGCTCACTTTACAAGAAACACACCCTGCTTTTGAGAAAAGAGCACTCTTCTACTCTACTGTGTTTCCTATAGCGCCAGAACAGTGAGCTTGCTCAGAACAAAAGAACTGGGCTTCCTACACACACGGTCATATCTAGTTCAATTCTGCTTAGGAACTTGACAAGAACAGTAGATCCTCCTCAGTCCAATACAATATACTTGGTGGGAACAGACGACAGTGCTATTTTTCCTGTGTATGGCAATGGCAGCAAAATAGTCACTCTTCTTACCATAAAACAACTCTTGCTCGTAGGACCAGAAACTGCATGTGATTCAACTGCATTTAGGACTGGGAAACAAATGCTAGCTCGCCTTACAAGAAACACACTCTGCTTTAGACAAAAGAGCACTCTTCTACTCTACTGTGTTTCCTATGGGGTACAAACAGTGAGCTAGCTCAGAACAAAAGAACTGTGCTTCCTACACACACGGACCATATCTAGTTCAACTCTGCTTAGTAAACTGACAAGAACAGTAGCTCCTATTCAGTCCAATACACTGTATTTGCTGGGAAAAGTCGCGAGTGCTATTTGCCTTGTGTAGGGCAATGGGAGCGCAATAGTGACTTTCCTTAACAGAAAACAACTCTTGTTCATAGGACCAGAAACTGCATGTGATTCCACTCCATTTAAAACTAGGAAACAAAAGCTAGCTCTCCTTACAAAAACACACTCTGCTTTTGAGAAAAGAACACTCTTCTACTCTACTGTGTTTCCTATAGGGCCAGAACAGTGAACTTGCTCAGAACAAAAGAACTGTGCTTCCTACACACACGGATCATTTCTAGTTCAACTCTGCTTAGGAAACTGACAAGAACAGTAGCACCTATTCAGTCCAATACTCTGTACTTGCTGGGAACAGACATGAGTGCTATTTGCACTGTGTATGGCAATGAGCGCAATAGTGACTTTCCTTACCAAAAACAACTCTTGCTCGTAGGACCACAAACTGCATGTGATTCAACGCCATTTAGGACTGGGAAACAAATGCTAGCTCGCCTTACATGAAACACACTCTGCTTTTGAGAAAAGAGCACTCTTCTACTCTACTGTGTTTCCTATGGGGTCCAAACAGTGAGCTTGCTCAGAACAAAAGAACTGTGCTTCCTACACACATGGACCATATCTAGTTCAACTCTGCTTAGGAAACTGACAAGAACAGTAGCTTCTATTCAGTCCAATACACTGTACATGCTGGGAACAGACCCGAGTGCTATTTGCACTGTATATGGCATTTGGAGAACAATAGTGACTCTTCTTACCAGAAAAAAACTCTTGCTTGTAGGACCAAAAACTGCATGTGATTCAACTCCACTTAGGACTAGGAAACAAACGCTAGCTCGCCTTACAAGAAACACAATCTGCTTTTGAGAAAAGAGCACTCTTCTACTCTACTGTGTTTCCTATGGTGTCCGAACAGTGAGCTTGCTCAGAACAAAAGAACTGTGCTTCCTACACACACGGCCATATCTAGTTCAATTCTGCTTAGGAACCTGACAAGAACAGTAGATCCTCTTCAGTCCAATAGACTGTACTGGCTGCGAACAGAAGCCACTGCTATTTGTCCTGTGTATGGCAATGGCAGCACAATAGTGACTCTTCTTACCAGAAAACAACTCTTGCTCGTAGTACCAGAAACTGCATGGGATTCAACTCCATTTAGGACTGCGAAACAAACGCTAGTTCGCCTTACAAGAAACACACTCTGCTTTAGAGAAAAGAGCAGTCTTCTACTCTACTGTGTTTCTTATGGGGTCCAAACAGTGAGCTTGCTCAGAACAAAAGAACTGTGCTTCCTACACACACGGACCATATGTAGTTCAACTCTGCTTAGGAAACTGACAAGAACAGTAGCACCTATTCAGTCCAATACACTGTACTTGCTGGGAACAGACGCGAGTGCTCTTTGCACTGTGTATGGCAATCGGAGCGCAATGTGACTTTCATTACCAGAAAACAACTCTTGTTCGTAGGACCAGAAACTGCATGTGACTCACCTCCATGTAGGACTAGGAAACAATCACTAGCACGCCTTACAAGCAACACACTCTGCTTTAGAGAAAAGAGCACTCTTTTACTCTACTGTGTTTCCTATGGTGTCCGAACAGTGAGCTTGCTCAGAACAAAAAAAAACTGTTCTTCCTACACACACGGCCATATCTATTTCAAGTCTGCTTAAGAACCTGACAAGAACAGTAGATCCTCTTCAGTACAAAACACTGTACTTGCTGCGCACAGACGCCAGGGCTATTTGTCCTGTGTATGGCAATGGGAGCGCAATAGTGACTCTTCTTACCAGAAAACAACTCTTGCTCGTAGTACCAGAAACTGCATGGGATTCAACTCAACTTAGGACTGGAAAACAAACGCTAGTTCGCCTTACAAGAAACACACTCTGCTTTTGAAAAAAGAACACTGTTCTACTCCACTGTGTTTCCTATGGGGTACAAACAGTGAGCTTGCTCAGAACAAAAGAACTGTGCTTCCT
>NW_026738424.1:0-17183 GCF_949786415.1 Peromyscus eremicus
AGACGGGATAATTTTAAGTTAAGGAAAGCTGGCTAGAAACAAGCCAAGCTAAGGCTGGGCATTTATAACTAAGAATAAGCCTCTGTGTGTGATTTATTTGGGAGCTGGGTGGCAGGCCCCCCAGAAAAGTAAAAAACAAACAACACTTTTGTGAGAACAAAGGGAACATTTCTAGAAGAGGAAAGAAAGCTCCAGGGCAAGTGGTGGAGCAGAAGAGAGCATTAGCATTCCACAACGCTGTATGGGTTTATCTTTGGTTTGCACCTTTAAGATGATGACCTTGTACCCCTGTTGCTGCAGCTCTTGGCATTTAAGTTTCTACCATCAGCATCCTCGGGAGTTTGTGTGGAACGGTGCCTAGGCGCCCTGGATGTCTGTGACCTCACAACCTGTACTAGAAGGCAACGTGTCAGGGTGCGAAAGGTCCTTACCTCAGCATGTAGGCCGTGGTGGGCAGGAGGATGGCGGAACACCTGGCCGCAGCCATGGCAGCGATACCTTCGTCACTGACCTCCTCCAGGTGACTGATCGCCTGCGCTCCTAGTTCAGCCCCCAGCTAGGCAGGATGGGCAGAAAGGGAAAGGTTTACCGTACAACAGTTCAACACATTACTGTGACGCTGCTTCCCCAGCTCTGAGACGGAGAATTCTTGTCAACTACTTCTGATGAGCACAGGCTCCCAAACAGATACAGGGTTTGTCACGAACAGCCATCTGAATATTAGTGTGTTGCTAAAAACTAGTCTTATGGTGGGGTATGGTGGCTCACATATGTGATCCAAGCACTTGGAAGACTGAGGCAGGAGAATTGCCAGCATAGGCTAGCTATATAGTGAGTTCCAGGGCAGCCAAATCAATAGAGAGAGACCTTGTTTAAAAAAAAAAAAAAAAAAAAAAAAAAAGGAAACACATAAAAAAATTAATCTTAAACACAATTGGTATTTTCTGAATCTTAATTTCATGACTGTCAGGAATCAGAATAAAAACTGGGAAAAATATTGGTAATAAAATCTAACTAGCGCCAGGCAGTGGTGGCGCATGCCTTTAATCCCAGCACTTGGGAGGCAGAGCCAGGTGGATCTCTGTGAGTTTGAGGCCAGCCTGGGCTACTGAGTGAGTTCCGGGAAAGGTGCAAAGCTACAAAACCAAAAAAAAAAAAAAAAAAAATTCTAACTAGCATTCACAGAAACAACAAATATGGCTGTCTTGGAATACCATCCACTCTGGGAGAAAAGTTCAGTCAACAAAAGAACAAAAAAACTTTAAAGAATTTGAGGCTATCAACTTGAAAGTGGTTTTTTTCTCCAGAAGAAACATCGAGACTTGACTGGCAGAACCGACTCAGGAATGACTGAGTAATGACTGGGGAAACTTCAGAGAGACCTCTTCTCAGCGTGGTCTGCCATATACTTTATTCCCGATGGGATGCGTTTCACACACACACCACACACACACCACACACACACACACACACACACACACACACACACACACACACACAATTCCAAGCTGAGGACTGGCATGTTAAACAACCCAAGGGGAAGAATCCAGACCGTCATTTGCTGTTACACCATGGCCGTGGAAGGCTGTCATGTCCTAACCAGAGGGAGGAGCTGACCCTCTGTATCAGCAGCGTGCTCCTGTGTGAAGATGTCTGGGACTGATGATCTGGGAAGTCTGGTGGTCCTCAAGAAACTCCTTAAGGGGTGTTTCCTCTCTGACTTTGGAATCGCCCTTGCTTTCCAAATTTGATCTACTTATTATGGGTATTGGGTTCTCTCAGTTTTATCTGCTAGTTGCTCTCTCTGACCAATAGTAACTCATTGACCACCCAGATCACATTCATTCAACAAACTCAGCAAACACATGTATCCCAGGCACTGTACTGACCTCCAGGGATAGGGAGTCTCAAGTGGTGGGTGCAAGCTTAGCCAGTGGGGGAAAAACAGGGTGAAGGCACAGTCTCTAACATTTAGGAGATTTGGGATGGGGTCCCAGAGAAGCAGCAGCTAAGGTGAAACGTGGGTGAGAGTATGAATAATCCACTTTTGAGAAACAGCATGTTTCTCAAAATTCTAAGTCTTGTCTTAGTTGGGGTTACTATTGCTGTGATGAAACACCATGACCAAAGCAAATTGGGGGGAGGGGCGGGGGAGTAATTTGGCTTGTACGCCTACATCGCTGTTCATCATCAAAGGAAGTCAGGACAGGATCTCAAACAGTGCAGAAACCTGGAGGCAGGAGCTGATGCAGAGGCCATGGAGGGGTGCTGCTTACTGGCTGGCTCATCATGGCTTGTTCAACCTGCTTTCTTATAGAACCCAGGACCACCAGCCCAGGTATGGTACCACGATGGGCTGGGCCCTCCCCCATCCATCATTATTTAAGAAAATGCTCTGCCGTTGGATCTTATGGAGGCTTTTTCTCAACTGAGGTTCCCTCCTTTCAGATGACTCTAGCTTGTGTCAAGTTGACATAAGACTAGCCACCACAACTGACCCCTAGTCAATCGGACCCACAAACATGACTGTGAAGTCATAACCTTTCCTTTCTTGTTCATCCCAGAGATCACACATTAATACGAACGTTACAATATAAACAGTCCAATTTCTAGAAGTCTCACGGTCTTTAAAACTTCCAACATTCAAAGCCTGTAAGAGGGGAAGGATGGGCTGCCCAAGGAAGGTGGGTCAGAAGGCTGCATTAAAATGGAGTTGAGAGGGCCGGGCGGTGGTGGTGCACGCCTTTAATCCCAGCACTCGGGAGGCAGAGCCAGGCGGATCTCTGTGAGTTTGAGGCCAGCCTGGGCTACCAAGTGAGTTCCAGGAAAAGGCGCAAAGCTACACAGAGAAACCCTGTCTCGAAAAAAACAAAACAAAACAAAACAAAACAAAAAAATGGAGTCGAGAATGCAAGGCAAGAGAGCAGGGCAGAAATCTTAGTAGGCAGCTGGAGGTTTGAGCCACCCAGTGACATGAGAGATAGGGACATAGAGATTCATGGGAATAGAACTGGGCAGACTGGTGATTGGCTGACATAGTGGGTGAAAGGGAAGGAGGGAGGATTCTGATTGGTGCCCACGTTTTTGACGTAGCATACAGACAAAGGATGGTGTTGTTCATGGAGGCAGGAAACATGGGCCAAGGTTTGAAAATGACATTAAGACGGCAAGTCAGATCCGTTGAACGTGAGACCCAGGTGGACCATCTACAACTGTTTATGTCTCGGGGGTAGCTGTTTCATTGAGCTCTAAGTTTTAAAAAAAGAACACCTAGACTCAGCTGGGCATGACGGCACACCTTTAATCCCGGCACTGGGGAGGCAGAAGCAGGTGGAGCTCTGTGAATGTAGGTGACACTGTCCCATAGAGGTGGGGCGTAGGTCGAATAAAAAGGAAAAAGCAAGTGGGTTCCCTGTTGCTGAAGTTTTCTCCAGTCCAGCCTGGCCCACGGTCAGGACAAATCTCTCTCATCCGCCAGTCCCGCAGCCGCTCAGACCCAACACACAGAGACTTATATTGCTTACAAACTGTATGGCCGTGGCAGGCTTCTTGCTAACTATTCTTATATCTTAAGTTAAGCCATTTCTATTAATCTATAAGTTGCCACATGGCTCCTGGCTTACCAGTATCTTACATGTTGGTACTCATGGCGGTGGCTGGGAGCGTCTCTCTGCCTCAGCCTTCCACTTTCAAGAATTCTCTTCTCTCCTTGTCCCGCCTATACTTCCTGCCTGGCGACTGGCCAATCAGCACTTTATTTATCTATCAATCACCCACAGCAGTTCCCAGCATTCCTCTGCTTCCTGACTGTGACAATAAGGTGGCATCTGCCTCACGCTCCCACCCCCACATCTTCCCCACCATAATTAAACCATAAGATAAAATAAGCTCTTCAGCTGGCTATTTGTCATGTGACAGAAAAGTAGCTAATTCCCGTGCCAACCAGAACATGACATCACAGGGATGCTTCTCTTCACTGTGTCTATAATAAACGTCACAGGAGATGATAAAAGAAATAACCAGGCTAGGGGTAGCACAGTGCTCAAGCACCTGCTTAGCAAGCGCAGGGCAGGAGCCACCACAGGAAGTGATGGACAGACAGAAATAAGTTGTGTGTCCAAGCCTGTGTGTAGATACGAATGCACATGTGCCTGTGTGAACCCTTCCGTGTGGGTATGTCTGGGTGTGCAAGTGTGCGTGTGGATGGATATGTGTGTGGTGGTATTGTGTTCCCCAAAATATTGCGCACCCTAATAAACTTATCTGGGGTCAGAGACAGAACAGCCACTAGATACAAAGGCTAGAAAATGGTGGCACTCACACCCTTAATCCTAGCACTCCAGAGGTAGAAATCCCTCTGGATCTCTGTGAGTTCAAGGCCACATTGGAAATGGCCAGGCATGGTGACTCACGCCTTTAATCCCAGAAAGCAAGACTTTAATCCCAGGGAGTGGTGGTAGAAAGCAGAAAGGTTTATAAGGCGTGAGGACCAGAAACTAGAAGCATTTGGCTGGTTAAGTTTTCAGGCTTCTAGCAGCACAGTTCAGCTGAGAGCCATTCGGATATGAGGACACAGAGTCTTCCAGTCTGAGGAAACAAGATCAGCTGAGAAGTTGGCCAGGTGAGGTTAGCTGTGGCTTGTTCTGTCTCTCTGATCTTCCAGAGTTCACCCCAATAATTGGCCTCAGGTTTGATTTTATTAATAAGAACTTTTTAAGATTCCTGCTACATGTGTGTCTGTGTCTGTGTGTGTCTGTGTGTATGTCTGTGTGTTTGTATGTGTCTGTGTCTATGTGTATAGCTTATGTGCATGTCTCTGTGTGAGTGTCTCTGTGTGTATCTGTTGTGAATGTGTGTATATGTGCATGTGTGTTTGTCTCTGCGTGTGTGTGTCACTGTGTGTGTGTGTGTGTCGTGTCACTGTATGTGTGTGTGTGACTGTGTGAAGGTCAGAAGACAACCTCAAGTATTGTTTCTCAGGTACTGGCCACCTGTTTGTTTGTCCTTCCTTCCTTCTCTTTCTTTCTTTTTCATAGAGCCTTTTTTTTTTTTTTTTTTTTTTTTTTTTTGGTTTTTTCGAGACAGGGTTTCTCTGTGTAGCTTTGCGCCTTTCCTGGAACTCACTTGGTAGCCCAGGCTGGCCTCGAACTCACAGAGATCCGCCTGGCTCTGCCTCCCGAGTGCTGGGATTAAAGGCGTGCGCCACCACCGCCCGGCGAGCCTTTTTTTTTTTTAAGATTTATTTATTAATTAATTTATTTTTTTGGTTTGGTTTTTCGAGACAGGGTTTCTCTGTGTAGCTTTGCGCCTTTCCTGGAACTCACTTGGTAGCCCAGGCTGGCCTCGAACTCACAGAGATCTGCCTGGCTCTGCCTCCCGAGTGCTGGGATTGTGTGCCACCAACACCCTGCCTAAGATTTATTATGTGTAGTGTTCTGCCTGCATGTGTCCCTGCAGGCCAGAAGAGGGCGCCAGATCTCATTACAGATGGTTGTGAGCCACCACGTGGGTGCTGGGAATCGAACTCAGAACCTCTGGAAGAGCAGCCACTGCTCTTAACCTCTGAGCCATCTCTCCAGCCCTTGTTTTTTTTTTTTTTTTTTTTTTTTTTTTGCAGGTCTGGAATTCATCAAGTACTCTAGTCTAGAGCCCCGGGATCTGCTTATCTCTCCCTCTCCATGGTTGGGATTAGAAGCACATACCATACCACCATGCCTAGACTGCTTTACATGGGTCTTGGGGATCAGCCCTGAGTCTTTGTACTTCCAAGGCCAGCATTTTACTGAAGGAGCCATCCCCTGGCTCCTTATGAAAGTTCCTACAGAGGTCAGGGGTCCCCAGGCTCAGCCAGACCAGAAACTGCCCATTCTCTACCTTTTCAGAAGGGTACTCCTAACTCTGAACAAACGGGTCACTTATTCTGCAGCACCGGTGTGCAAGACAGAGCCAACTGTCAGCCATACCTCGGCAGCCTTCATCGGGTGGAGCTCATCCCCGTGGAAGTTGATCTGTAACCCCATCTTTTTCCCACCTTCAAGAATCCTTCTGGTCGTATCCAGATCAAAGACACCTTTCTCACAGAACACATCTATGTTGTCAACGTGCAGTTCCCCGTTTTTTCTGAGTTCGTTCAGCCTTGGCAAGTGGTTACTGATGATGTCATCAGCAGCTTCAATGGCGGTTTTTCCTCTAGTGGAAAGAAATGAGATAATCGTGGGCATATTATATATATATATATATATATATATATATATATATATATATATATATATATATATATATATATTGGTTTTTCGAGACAGGGTTTCTCTGTGTAGCTTTGCGCCTTTCCTGGGACTCACTTGGTAGCCCAGGCTGCCCTCGAACTCACAGAGATCCGCCTGGCTCTGCCTCCCAAGTGCTGGGATTAAAGGCGTGCGCCACCACCGCCCAGCTATATATATATTTTATATATTCTTTAATATGCATATTCTTTAATTTCGTGATATGTAATGCACTGCTTAATACATGTACTTATTATGTGCACTAGATATACATTAAAGACTATATATAGTTTAATAAAGGAAGACTAATAAACAGTATAGGCAAGTGAGCTTAGGCTTCAGAAAGGAAAAGTCCAGAAAAGAAGCTAGTGCATTTGGCAGATGTGCTGTGCTCACACAGCAGGGGTAGTGACGAATGAGACTTCCGTTTGAAAGACCTTGTTATACATTATACGCAGAGATATAAACTGCTCAGCCTCACGAGGCTATGTGGCCTTCGGGTTGCCAGCAAGGCTGAATTTCTCTCTCAAGGACTCTTAGAGGACCCTCTGAGACCCAGCTGTTGTACTTCCTCTTTTCTTTTTCCTCTCTACTCACAAGTATTCCTGGAGCCTTCACCTAAGGCATCCTGCCTCACTAACAGGAGTGGGGCAGGGAGCAGAAAGTCTTAAAACGCTCTGTAGAACTTGGGAGTTGTAGCCAGGCGGCAGCGGCAGTGGTGGCGCACACCTTTAATCCCAGCACTCAGGAGACAGAGGCAGGCGGATCTCTGTGAGTTCGAGGCCAGCCTGATCTACAGAACAAGATCCAGGAAAGGCACAAAGCTACACAGAGAAACCCTGTCTCGAAAAACAAAAAACAACAACAACAACAAAAATAAATAAATAACTTGGGAGTTGTGAGCCACGAGCAAGTGCAGAGCTTCTGGAGTCAGGCAGACATGGAGAGGCCCAACCAGCCCGCACTCCATAACTGCAGTCACATGGCTGTGATCTGCGTGTCAGGGGTAAGTTGGTGTGAGTCACGATGCAGGCTTCAGTGGCCTCGTTGGCAGCTGGAGACAGTTTCTATAGAACTCCAGCCCTGGCCGGAAGGTGGTGGCGCACGCCTTTAATCTCAGCACTTGGGAGGCAGAGGCAGGTGGATCTCTGTGAGTTCGAGGCCAGCCTGGGTTACAGAGTGAGTTCCAGGAAAGGCACAAAGCTACACAGAGAAACCATGTCTTGAAAAACCAAAACCAAAAACAACAACAACAACAAAACAAAAAAAAACAAAACAAACAAAAAAAAAACCTCCAGCCCTGTATTTGGCACGGTGGCTCTCGCTCAGCAAAACAGGCAGGTGCACCAGCAGAGGTCAACAAGCAGGGTATTTACATAAGCTATTCCTACTTCTCACAGCCATGACATAGAGCAAGGTGTATACAATCCTTTATGACGTGTGTGCTGTTCATGTTTGAAACAGTTAAGAAACACCCTTTAAAAATCGTCTAGCTAACAGTTAAGCTGCATTTAAATTCAGGTTTCAATACTTAAAAAATCAAAAAGCAGGCTGTCTCACACTTTACACTTAAAA
Organism: Peromyscus eremicus; assembly: GCF_949786415.1. Lineage (NCBI taxonomy): Eukaryota > Metazoa > Chordata > Mammalia > Rodentia > Cricetidae > Peromyscus > Peromyscus eremicus. Next base: position 7,839 of record NW_026738424.1, read on the forward strand.
CCATCTACAACGTTCTACAGACAGGCTCTTTCAAAAGTCTCAGTTCAAACTTCAGTAATTTCAAAAATAGAAATGCTAAAAGTTTAAAACAAGGATAACTGGAAATAACAAGTATTTTTATTTCTCTCCTGCATGATCAGGAATTTTTTTTTTTTTTTTTTTTTTGAGACAAAATCTCACAGTGTAGCTCTGGCTGGCCTGAAACTTCCTGTGTAGACCAGGCTAGCCTCAAACTCACAGAGATCAGCCAGCTTCTGTCTTCTGGGCATGGCATTAAAGGCGTGCACCATCATGCCTCGGGTGTGCTTTTAATACAAAACTTTAGTGTTACTTTTTTGGTTCTTCTGATTGAAGATCGTAAGTGAATATCAACATTAGCAACTATGTTCCTATACAACACAGTGACGTAGTGATTCTCAGTATACTGTATTCCTTCAAACCACTCCAAAAAGATTTGAAGGCTTTCCCCCACAAAGAGTGGTAAGTGAAGTCATGCATGTTAGTGTGATTCAGCCACTTCACAATGTATGTGCATTTCCAAACCGCATCTTGTATATAATAAATATACACAGTTTTAACTAATCAAATAATAGTTTGAAATTCATAAAAGCAAAAAAAGCTAGAAATGAATTGAAATGATGGAAGTTTAGATACTGTTTGTAACATAAGTCTATGGCGGGTGTATGCTCCAGTCATCAAGCTGCAGACTGGGCAAAGAGTTTGGAGACAGCCACTCTGAAGACCTTTGAGACCAGGACCGTGCACCTTCCTGTCTGGAAGTTCTGGAATAGAAAGGAACTGAACAGCTAGGCTACAAGAGACAGAGTTCTCTTTATAAAGCCAAGTAGCAGAGATTCTTCAGATAAAGGTAGAAGCTTAAAAAAAAATCACATTAATAAAATGAAAATATTTGCTATGGAGTAAACAGATTAACGAAAGCCCTTCTGCAGACACCGAGACGACACAATTTGATCTCCTAGAGGAAATAACTAGTGACTTTTTTTTTTTTTTTTTTTTTTTTTTTTGCAGGGCGGTGGTGGCGCACGCCTTTAATCCCAGCACTCGGGAGGCAGAGGCAGGTGAATCTCTGTGAGTTCGAGGCCAGCCTGGGCTACAGAGCGAGATCCAGGATAGGCACAAAGCTACACAGAGAAACTGTGTCTCGGAAAATAAATAAATAAATAGATAGATAGATAGATAGATAGATAAAAAGAAAAAAGAACTAGTGATTTTTACAGTGGTTTAAGCTAATTGATTATCCTGGGAAATTATTTGAATTAGTAGCTGTAATTGGAAAGGACTCTCGAGGGGCCATTCTTTATACTAATGAAAAGAAGGCTTGAAGCAAGGCCCTGGGTTCGAGCCTCAGCTCCAGAAAAAAAAAAAAAAAATTCCCAGAAGCTTCTCCCGATGGTCTCCTGGCAAGAGATGAAGTGCTAGAGAGAACTCCACCCTCCAGAGAACACAGCCCCGGCCCCGTTCCCAACGCCTGAGTGACGCTGCGCCCCACCCGGAGATTACTTGGGGACCGAGTGAGCCCCGCAGTAGGTGGCCGAGAGGCCGAGGTGCAGCTCCCGCCGGGCGCGCTCGATGACGCGCAGCATCTTGAGCTCCGTGTCCAGGCTCAGGCCGTAGCCGCTCTTGCACTCCACCAGGGTGCTGCCGGCCCTCATCATGCTCTGCAGCCGCCGCCGGAAGGAGCAGAACAATTCCTCCTCGGAGGCGCGGCGGGTGTGCTCCACCGTGAAGTTGATCCCGCCTCCGGCCTGGTGAATGTCCATGTACGTGGCCCCTGCCAACTGAACGGAACACGTGGCTCACTCAGGGAGGGTACAAGGAGCTCTCCAGAACCTACCTCCAGGGGTGACAGTAGAAGGCGATGAAGGGGTTCGTTCGGCAGGAAAGAGCAAGTGCGCTGTTGCAGAGGACTGGGGTTCAGTTCCCAGCATCCACATGGCCGTGCACAATCAGCTGTAACTCCAGGGGACTCTCTCTCTCTCTCTCTCTCTCTCTCTCTCTCTCTCTCTCTCTCTCTCTCTCTCTCTCTCTCTCTCTCTCTCTCTCTCTCTCTCTCTCTCTCTGTCTCTCTCTCTCTCTCTGTCTCTCTCTCTCTGTCTCTCTGTCTCTCTCTGTCTCTCTCTCTCTGTCTCTCTGTCTCTCTCTGTCTCTCTCTCTGTCTCTCTCTCTGTCTCTCTCTCTCTCTCTCTCTCACACACACACACACACACACACACACACACACGCACGCACATAAAAATAAAGCTTAATAAAAATCAATTTTACAAGACGGTTAAGAAGCAGCGAGGCACGGTGCAGGCCTGTGATGCCAGCCCTCAGCAAGTACAGGCAGGGGGATCAGCAGTTCAAGGCCTGCTTCAGCGATGTAGGGAGCTACAGGTCAGCCTGGGCGACAAGAGACCCTATTTCAATCAATCAGTTAGTTTAAGAAGCGATAGGGCACAGGCACTAACAGCCAGATCAGAAAGAGGGACATGTAGTCCTTAAAGACACCACCCCCACCCCCCGGGGGTGTGCAGAAGGGAGTCCCAAAAAGTACTTGAGAGGTAGAGATGGGTGATGTGGTGGGCGGGCAAATGGACACCCGAAGGCAGTATCAACTAATCTCACTCATCTCTAGGAGTAGTTCAGTGTTTTAACGGGGAAGCCGGTCCCGGTGCATAACCAGCCAACTCTCAGTCTACATCCCTCAGCACGCTTGAGAAAACAAAGCTTAGGGGCTTTTGCAGCTCTCTACCAACCAAGACCAAGGGCTGGGCACCAGAGTCAGAGCCTAATTTCTGTCACTCAAGCAAATAAAGAGGATCTTTCTACAATCCCTGTATCCCACTAGTTATCTGGACAGTAGGAAGAGTCTCCACACAAAGCATGCACCTGGGGCGCCATGCTCCGATAGTCTACGCCCTCCCTTCCCCAGACTTCAGTTTCTCCATCATCTTAGGATTGGACCACAACCTCTAAGGTGGCTTTTAGCTCTGAAATTCAGTCCAATAATAAAACTGCCTTAAAAGCAGTTCCATTTTGTTGAGGAAGGTACGTGGTAGCTGAAAAAAAGGATTCTTCTCCTGTTTTCCAAAATAATTTGTCGTGGTTGGCTGAGTTTTGTTTTTTTTCCCCCCTTAACAATGTGATAATGGCTCCATTTAGGAGCTAGCTATGGCTCCTGTAACTGATACAACTACATTTTATGTTCTTCGTAAGTCTCATTTTTCTGAGAAAGAGAGAGAGAGAGAGAGAGAGAGAGAGAGAGAGAGAGAGAGAGAGAACAATGTAAGACTGTTTTTTTTTTTTAATAGTTAGTAATATATTTTTCCACCAGGAGGTAGTGGCACACCCCTTTAATCTCAGCACTTGAGAGGCAGAGGCAGGTGGATCTCTACAAGTTCGAGGCCAGCCTGGTTGACAGAGCAAGTTCCAGGACAGGCTCCACACAGCTACACAGAGAAACCTTGTCTCGAAACCGCCCTCCCCCGCCAAAAAAAATTCCAAGTTCATCTGCAGTAAACAGTGATTTTTTTCAAACTATTTCTTGAAACTCATTCAAAATTGCAAATAATGACTTAGAATATAGGAAGGGGGTGTGGAATCAGCCACCACGTGGCTGAGCTCTGTTCTAAAAAAAAAAAACAATCCATAGCTGAAAACCTGCCAAAGCTCCTTCTCTTAAACTAGTTGCAGACAAGGAAAGACATCCATTAAAAAGATATGCAGCAGGACTAGATAGTTATAATTTCCTTAGTTATGATAAAAGATAAGTTAGATATAAAACCTTAGACTCACAAATATAAGATAGATAGGATATCTTCTTTAATTTTGCCAAATACAAATAGACTAGATATTGTAACTGTAATTCTTGCTTGATAATTGTTCTGTTATATGTAATTTTACTATGTGAAAGTTAAAACCTTCCTTTTTGGAAAAAAAGGGGGGGGAAGTGCTGTGGATATTGCTCTGTATAAATAAAATGCTGATTGGCCAGTAGCCAGACAGGAAGTGTAGGTGAGACAAGTAGAGAAGAGAATTCTGGGAACAGGAAGGCTGAGTCAGGAGTTGCCAGCCAGACACAGAGGAAGTGGGATGTAAAAGTACCGGTAAGCCACGAGCCATGTGGCAACTTATAGATTAATAGAAATGGGTTAATTTAAGATATAAGAACAGTTAGCAAGACGCCTGCCATGGCCATACAGTTTATAAGTAATGTAAGTCTTGTGTGTTTACTTGGGTCCAAGTGGCTGGCGGCAGGGCTGCAGGAGCTGAACAGAACCAGGAAAACTTTAGCTACACCTATTCACCATTAGAAGGGACACCCCGTCTGAGCTGTTGAGTTGCTGGCCTTCAGCCTGCTGTTACCTTCATTGCAAACTCGTGGACTCTTTCCCCAGCCCACACGGGATGTGTATGCGCATCCACGAAACCTGCAACCAGAGTTGAGAAACGGAAAGGCGCTGAGACGTTGCCTGACCCACGACGGTATCCAGCGCTCTGAGCGCATGGTGGGAGCCGCCCCGCTTGGAGAAGGTGTGAGCACAGGACTTTGTGAGGTTCCCTCTACGCGGCTGGTCTACAACGTTCTGATAGAAGGAGAATAACTCAACACCACACAAATGCCCCTCAGAGAGATCCAGCTCTTACTGTTCAGTAACTGCGCCCACCCCAAACAAACCCTGAAGCTAGGGATGGCAAAACTATTCACTGAGCAAAACTGAGACCACAGACTAGAAAATACACACTCTGCTTCTTTGAGAAGGAACTGTCTGGAAGGTACAAGCAGCTTCAAGAAATGCTTAAAGAGATCTGTAGTCACTTTACAAGGATGCAACAGCAGAACTTCAGTACCTGGAGCCCCAGGTACTTTGGAACACTGTGGTTAAGACTCCTTTTAAAACAAACCGACTGCTTTCCTCTTCACTGCCCTAGAGCCACAGTTAAATTCTTGTCAGAGTTTTAAGAAACAGAGCGTCGGTACCCGGTAAGACGCATTTCCCAGAGCAATCAATTCTTTCTTCAAAGGTGTCTCCAGAAAACTGTCTTTGGATTGCATCAGCAGGGCCGATCGCTTTTATAAACCCATCACTGCAAAAAACAAAACAAAACAAACAAGAAATAGTTACTGAGTTTGGGGAAATTTTTCTGAAAACTCTGACTAACGATTCAAACGAGCTTTTGGATGCCCTGGTGTTAGCCAACACTTACCATAGTTCCCTCTTGACCTGGGTTTTTAGGGAAGAGATGGTAGCGATAGAGAAGACAAAAGTCAAACTATGTATAGAAGAGGTTGCTAGTTTCTTCTCTGAGATCAGCGTCCCACAGGACTAGATCCCTAAATGATGCCTGAACACACAGCTCCTCTACTATCAGAGGCATGCCCAGTTGGCATGAAGCTGAGTTAACCAGGCGCCACAGGGCACAGAGTTTGACAAGGGGCCCTGCAGGGAGCAGACTGTTGAAGCCCATGGCTTCGATGCTTCCGGAATGCTGTTGTGTTTTAATGAGTTCAGTCCTAAGAGGGAGATTTCTGTCTGCATCAGCTTGTGTAGGAGGATTCTGAGAGTACAGAGTTCTCTTCCCAACCGCATTAACCACACGGCTCTCCACCTTCTAAGAATGTGGGCTGCCACTCAGTGGTAGGTTCCTGGTGTCTTGTTTGAACAAAACACACATCCAATAACGTAGTTCTTAAAGGAAGCTAGAAATCATCTTCCAAAGGGGTTAGGTTTTTGTTGTTATTGTCGCTTTAGTGGCTGTTGAGCATTCTTAGCTGAATTTTGAGATTTCACCATTCACTACTAAGTGGGGGGGGGACATTACAAAATAATACACACCCATCCCTTCTCTTCAGAAGGTGTGGGTACTTGTGTGTTTTTAATTTGCTTCAGAAAACAACTGAAAAACAAAGCATCTAAACTACGTGTTAGCATTAATTCCCTAATGCAGGGTTTGAGTGATTTTGCAGGTCAGCTGGTTTGCGTGTGTGTGTGTGTGTGTGTGTGTGTGTGTGTGTGTGTGTGTGTGTGTGTGTGTTGATACAGGGTCTCATTGGCTGTCGTGGAACTCACTTTGTAAATCAGGCTGGCTTTGAACCACCTGCCTCTGCCTCCAAAGTGCTGGTATTAAGGGGATGAGCCACTATGCCCAACTACATTACGCACACCGCCGGTGCTTTTTGAAAGAAGAAAAAGAAAAGAAGGATGTGGTGTTACTGTTATTTAAAAGTATTTTTCAGTTCTTATTTTTTGAGACAGGGACTCCTGTGCAAACTCTACATGCCGCCAAAGATGGCCTTGGACTACTGACCTTTTCTTTTGTACCCTGAGTGCTGAGATTGCAGACCTGGTGTCATCGATGATCACCGGCGATGAAAGACGCTCTGAAGGTGTTTTGTTGGAGAAAGAGCTTCTAGCTCCCGTACCCACCCACCCGCACCCAGAATGTCCCCGGCTACTCACGTGCCCACCACCAGGCTGGCACCCTCCAGCACCGCCAGGCTGCGCAGCGCCGGCCCGGCCAGGTAGCGCTCGCCGCGGGCGCACACCAGGACCACTTGCTGCGCGTTCTCCAGCAGGAGGCGGTGGCCGTTCGCCATGGTCGTCCTAGCTGCTGGCGGGATGCAGAGGACAGTAGAGTCCCGGGCGGCCTGGGACTCCCGGGAGGGGCGGGGCGGGGCGGGGCGGGGCCGCGCGGGGCGGGGCGGGGCGGGGCCGCGCGGGGCGTGGCGTGGCGTGGCGGGAGCTCGCAAGCAGGAGCGGTGCCAACAAGAACCGCTCTTTGCAATAAACTCGACTGTGGACGCCAGTCCTGCCAGGTCTCCTTTTCAGGTTTTAGGTAAAGGAGGTGAAGATTATAGCCACCACCACTCCCAACCCCTAACTTTTGGATCAAATAAAATTTCTGGAATGTAGCCACTGAAATCAAGTGGGACTAGGTAGATGGCGATGGCCAAGCAAAGCATAGTCCTTAGGGCGCGCACAGGGGACGCCAGTGGAGGGGGATCTCTGCCCCGGGACCAGAGGTGGGGGGCCTGGGATGGAGACTTAGGAGGGGACTCTGCGCGCGCAGAGTGTGTGTGTGTGTGTGTGTGTGTGTGTGTGTGTGTGTGTGTGTGTGTGTCACAGAAAGAGAGATGCACAGAGACAGAGGCACGCTGTTCCGCGGGAGCGTGGGCCCGAACCTGCGGTGGAGGCGCGGGAGCAGGGGAGTGTGGGAGCGCTGTGCCCGCGAGGCGGCAGGGGCACGGGGCGGAGGGCTGCGGGTGCCGCGCACTGTTCGGTTGGCCAGCTCGACTCTAGGGTCCTGCGACCAGGCGGTCCCCAGGATGAAGCGGACCTGGGGCAGGGAAGGATGGAGCTGAGACGCGGGGTCTCGATTTGGTGCCACTGTCTGCGTTGTCCCCACCGCCTTCCTGAAGGATAGGTCTCGACTGTGGTCCAAACTCCTTGAGGTAAAATGGGATTTGATCTGGGTGTCCACCGCTACACCCACTCCACCCGAGTCCAGTAACCTCTACACACCGTGTGCGCTCCAGGTTGTAGACAGCATCCAGTTTGTTTAAGAAAGGCTGGCAGGCACCAGGATTTGTTCAGATTCATTTTTAAAAATTTTTTTGAGATTATAATTACATCATTTCCCCCTTCCCTTTCCTCCTTCCAAACCTCCCATGTAACCCCCTTGTTCTCTTTCAAATTCATGGCCTCTTTTATCTTGTTACATATATATGGTGTGTGTGTATTCCTAAATATGTAACGACAACCTGCTCAGTCTGTATGATGTTACTTGTATGTACATGTTTGGGGAGCGTTTTTCTTTTTCTTTTCTTTTCTTTCTTTTTGACAAAGTCTCACACTATATATGTAGCCCTGGCTGTACTGGAGCTCTCTATGTAGACCAGGATAGCCTTTAACTCAGAGATCTCTAGCCACCTCTCTCTCTCTCTCTATCTCTCTCTCTCTCTCATACACACACACACACACACACACACACACACACACACACGCACACACACACCAGTGCTGGTATTAAAGGCATACATCACCAGCCTTATTTTATTTGGTTTCTATGGTAAGTTTCATGCAAAGACAGGGGCATTACTTTCCCTGCCCAGCAGGGAGGGCGGAATATGACAGAAAACTATGCCATGAAAATAGGCTTATTCTACAAAACACAAAACCCAAAGGGTAATTGTGGGTCACCTGAAAACCATTATAAAACAGACAACAAAATGTCTTTGGATGGCTCAGAGGTTAAGAGCACTGACTGCTCTTCCAGAGGTCCTGAGTTCAATTCCGAGCACCCACATGGTGGCTCACAACCACCTGTAATGAGATCTGGTGCCCTCTTCTGGCGGGCAGTCATACATGCAAGCAGAACACTGCATACATAATAAATCCTTAAAAAAAAAAATGTCTTTAGGTGAACAGATTAGAAACAAATACCTTTTAGCTGCACTCCATGTCCTATAATAAAAGAGAGATGAGGGTGGAAAAAACAAAGAGAAAAAGACAATGTGAATGAGAGACTCAAAGGCTACTCACAAATCACAAACATTCATGATGGAAAAAAAGAAAAGAAAGAAAGAAAAGATATAAGCCAGAGGTGGTGGCACAGGCCTTTAATCCCAGCACTCGGGAGGCAGAGGTAGGTGGATCTCTGTGAGTTCGAGGACAGCCTGGTCTACAGAGCGAGACACTGTCTAAAAAAGAAAGAAAATGAAAGAAAAGGGGAAGGAGGAAAAATTAGAAATGGTGGAGGAAACACAGTCACTTATGCATAGAGAATTATCGACTTTTTATATCATAAAATTTCTGCCAAGCCGTCACGTTTGGCAGGCAAATGCACACTGCCAGATTTAGACAATGACAGGTATGAAGGAAGGGTTCCAACTGGGGTTCGACAAACGTGTCTTGCTCCTCCTGCTTCTGTTCTTTCTCATCTGAGCTGACCTCAGGACATCTTTTTAAAATTTCCCCAAGGCACAGCTTTCTTAGCCTTATATAGGTAGGCATACTTGTTTCTATTTTGTGGATTTGTTTGACCTTCCAATAAAATGTCCGTCTCTCGGGCCAATGCTCACGAATAAATGAGTTGTGGACATTCCCGCTGTCCTTAGTTTATTTTAATGCTGTTTGAGGGCAGTGCCAGTAGAGGGTGTCAGGTCCCCTTTAAACACCATTTTAAACGACTTTAAAGCACCAAAAAAAAAGTCAGTGCTAAGCAGCGGCCCCACAGCACTGGCTTTACGAAGCTGCTCTCACAGGGGGACTCCCTTCCACTTGACCCTTGACCTTTAGTTACGTTTTTTCAGTTTGCCCAAAGGGGCTATCAGAAATGTCA
>NW_026738425.1:0-17169 GCF_949786415.1 Peromyscus eremicus
GAGTGTGTTTCTTGGAAGGCGAGCTAGTGTTTGTTTCCCTGTCAAAAATGGAGTTGAATCACATGCAGTTTCTGTTCCTACGAGCAAGAGTTGTTTTCTGGTAAGTAGAGTCACTATTGTGATCCATATGCCACACAGTGCAAATAGCACTCGCGTCTGTTACCAGCAAGTACAGTTTATTGGACTGAAGAGAAGCAACTATTCTTGTCAGTTTCCTAAGCACAGTGAAAATAGATATGGCCCGTGTGTGTAGGAGCACAGTTCTTTTGTTCTGAGGAAGCTCACTGTTCTGGCCCTATAGGAAACACAGTAGAGTAGAAGAGTGCTCTTTTCTCAAAAGCAGAGTGTGTTTCTTGTAAGGCGAGCTAGTGTTTGTTTCCCTGTCAGAAATGGAGTTGAATCACATGCAGTTTCTGGTCCTACGAGGAAGACTTATTTTCTGGTAAGAAGAGTCACTATTGCGATCCATATGCCACACAGTGTAAATAGCACTCGCGTCTGTTGCCAGCAATACAGTGTATTGGACTGAAGAAGAGCTCCTGTTCTTGTCAGTTTCCTATGCAGAGTTGAAGTAGGTATGGCCCGTGTGTGTAGTAAGCACAGTTCTTTTGTTCTGAGCAAGCTCACTGTTCTGGACCTATAGGAAACACAGTAGAGTTGAAGAGTGCTCTTTTCTCAACAGCAGAGTGTGTTTCTTGTAAGGCGAGCTAGTGTTTGTTTACATTCAGAAATGGAGTTTAGTCACATGCAGTCTGGTCCTATGATCAAGAGTTGTTTTCTGGTAAGAAGAGTCACTATTGCGATCCCATTGCCATACACAGTGCAAGTAGCACTCGCATCTGTTTCCAGCAAGTACAGTGTATTGGACTGAAGAGAAGCTACTGTTCTTGTCAGTTTCCTAAGCAGAGTTGAAGTAGATATGGCCCGTGTGCGTAGGAAGCACAGTTCTTTTGTTCTGAGGAAGCTCACTGTTCTGGCCCTATAGGAAACACAGTAGAGTAGAAGAGTGCTCTTTTCTCAAAAGCAGAGTGTGTTTCTTTTAAGGCGAGCTAGTGTTTGTTTCCCCATCAGAAATAGAGTTGAATCACATGCGGTTTCTGGTCCTATGAGTAAGAGTTTTTTCACTGCCATACACAGTGCAAGCAGCACTTGCGTCTGTTCCCAGCAAGTACAGTGTATTGGAATGAAGAGAAGCTCCTGTTCCTGTCAGGTTCCTAAGTAGAGTTGAAGTAGATATGGCCCGTGTGTGTAGGAAGAACAGTTCTTTTGTTCTGAGCAAGCTCACTGTTCTGGCCCTATAGGAGACACAGTAGAGTAGAAGAGTGCTCTTTTCTCAAAAGCAGAGCGTGTTTCTTATAAGGTGAGCTAGCGTTTGTTTCCCAGTCAGAAATGGAGTTGAATCACATGCAGTTTCTGGTCCTACGAGCAAGACTTGTTTTCTGGTAAGAAGAGTCACTATTGTGCTCCCATTTCCGTACACAGTGCAAATAGCACTCGCGTCTGTTCCCCGCAAGTACAGTTTATTGGACTGAAGAGAAGCTACTGTTCTTGTCAGTTTCCTAAGCAGAGTTGAAGTGGATATGTCCCATTTGTGTAGGAAGCACAGTTCTTTTTTCTGAGCAAGCTCACTGTTCTGGTCCTATAGGAAATACAGTAGAGTAGAAGAGTGCTCTTTTCTCAAAAGCAGAGTGTGTTTCTTATAAGGCAAGCTATTGTGTGTTTCCCTGTCAGAAATGGAGTTGAATCAGATGCAGGTTCTGTTCCTACGAGTCAGACTTGTTTTCTGGTAAGAAGAGTCACTAATGCGATCAATTTTCCACACAGTGCAAATAGCACTCGCGTCTGTTCCCAGCAAGTACAGTGTATTGGACTGAAGAGAAGCTACTGTTCTTGTCAGTTTCCTAAGCAGAGTTGAAGTAGTTATGGCCCGTGTGTGTAGGAAGCACAGTTCTTTCGTTCTGAGGAAGCTCACTGTTCTGGCCATTAAGAAACACAGTAGAGTAGAAGAGTGCTCTTTTCTCAAAAGCAGAGTGTGTTTCTTGTAAGGTGAGCTAGTGTTTGTTTCCCATTCAGAAATCGAGTTGAATCACATGCAGTTTTGGTCCTACGAGCACGAGTTGTTTTCTTGTAAGTAGAGTCACTATTGTGATCCATTTGCCACACAGTGCAAATAGCACTCGCATCTGTTCCCAGCAAGTACTGTGTAATGGACTGAAGAGAAGCTCCTCTTCTTGTCAATTTCCTAAGCAGAGTGTAAGTAGATATGGCCCTTGTGTGTAGGAAGCTAGTTCTTTTGTGCTGAGCAAGCTCACTGTTCTGGCCATATAGGAATCACAGTAGAGTAGAAGAGTGCTCTTTTCCCAATAGCAGAGTGTGCTTCCTGTAAGGCGAGCTAGTGTTTGTTTCCCAGTCAGAAATGGAGTTGAATCACATGCAGTTTCTGGTCCTACGATCCAGAGTTGTTTTCTGGTAAGTAGAGTCACTATTGCGATCCATTTGCCACACAGTGCAAATAGCACTCGCATCAGTTCCCAGCAAGTACTGTGTATTGGACTGAAGAGAAGCTCCTGTTTTGTCAGTTTCCTATGCAGAGTGGAAATATATATGGCCCGTGTGTGTAGTAAGCGCAGTTCATTTGTTCTGAGCAAGCTCACTGTTCTGGCCCTATAGGAAACACAGTAGAGTAGAAGAGTGTTCTTTTCTCAAAAGCAGCGTGTGTTTCTTGTAAGGCGAGCTAGTGTTTGTTTCCCTGTCAAACTGGAGTTGAATCACATGCACTTTCTGTCCTACGAACAAGACTAGTTTTCTGGTAAGAAGAGTCACTAATGCGATCCATTTGCCACAGAGTGCAAATAGCACTCGCGTCTGTTCCCAGCAAGTACAGTGTATTGGACTGATGAGAAGCTTCTGTTCTTGTCAGTTTCCTAAGCAGCGTTGAAGTAGATATGGCCCGTGTGTAGGAAGAACAGTTCTTTTGTTCTGAGCAAGGTCACTGTTCTGGCCATATAAGAAACACAGTAGAGTAGAAGAGTGCTCTTTTCTCAAAAGCAGAGTGTGTTTCTTGTAAGGCGAGCTCGTGTTTGTTTCCCAGTCAGAAATGGAGTTGAATCCCATGCAGTTTCATGTCCTACGAGCAAGACTTGTTTTCTGTTAAGAAGAGTCACTATTGTGCTCCCATTGCCGTACACAGTGCAAATAGCACTCGCGTCTGTTCCCAGCAAGTACAGTGTATTGGACTGAAGAGAAGCTACTGTTCTGGTCAATTTCCTAAGCAGAGTTCAAGTAGATATGTCCCATTTGTGTAGGAAGCACAGTTCTTTTGTTCTGAGGAAGCTCACTGTTCTGGCCCTATAGGAAACACAGTAGAGTAGAAGAGTGCTCTTTTCTCAAAAGCAGAGTGTGTTTCTTGTAAGGCGAGCTATTGTTTGTTTCCCTGTCAGAAATGGAGTTGAATCAGATGCAGTTTCTGGTCCTACGAGCCAGACTTGTTTTCTGATAAGAAGAGTCACTAATGCGATCGATTTGAAACACAGTGCAAATAGCACTCGCGTCTGTTCCCAGCAAGTACAGTGTATTGGACTGAAGAGAAGCTACTATTCCTGTCAGTTTCCTAAGCAGAGTAGAAATACATATGGCCCGTGTGTGTAGGAGCACAGTTCTTTTGTTCTGAGCAAGCTCACTGTTCTGGCCCTATAGGAAACACAGTATAGTAGAAGAGTGCTCTTTTCTCAAAAGCAGTGTGTGTTTCTTGTAATGCGAGCTAGTGCTTGTTTCCCTGTTAGAAATGGAGTTTAATCACATGCAGTTTCTGGTCCTACGAGCAAGACTTTTTTCTCGTAAGAAGAGTCACTATTGCGATCCATTTGCCACACAGTGCAAATAACACTTGCGTCTATTGCCAACAAGTACAGTGTATTGGACTGAAGAGAAGCTACTGTTCTTGTCAGTTTCTTAAGCAGAGTTGAAGTAGATATGGCCCGTATGTGTAGGAAGCACAGTTCTTTTGTTCTGAGCAAGCTCACTGTTCTGGGCCTGTAGGAAACACAGTAGAGTTGAAGAGTGCTCTTTTCTCAAAAGCAGACTGTGTTTCTTGTAAGGCGAGCTAGTGTTTGTTTCCCAGTCAGAAATAGAGTTGAATCACATGCAGTTTCTGGTCCTACGAGCAAGAGTTGTTTTCTCGTAAGTAGAGTCACTATTGCGATCCATTTGCCACACAGTGCAAATAGCACTCGCGTCTGTTCCCAGCAAGTACAGTTTATTGGACTGAAGAGAAGCACCTCTTCTTGTCAGTTTCCTAAGCAGAGTGAAAATAGATATGGCCCGTGTGTGTAGGTAGCACAGTTCTTTTGTTCTCAGCAAACTCACTGTTCTGGTCCTATAGGAAACACAATAGAGTAGAAGAGTGCTTTTTCTCAAAAGAAGAGTGTGTTTCTTGTAAGGGGAGCTAGTGTTTGTTTCCCTGTCAGAAATGGAGTTGAATCACATGCAGTTTCTGGTCCTATGAGCAAGACTTATTTTATGGTAAGAAGAGTCACTATTGGGATCCATTTGCCACACAGTGTAAAGAGCACTCGCGTCTGTTGCCAGCAATACAGTGTATTGGACTGAAGAGAAGCTACGGTTCTTGTCAGTTTCCTAAGCAGAGTTTAAGTAGATATGGCCCGTGTGTGTAGGAAGCACAGTTCTTTTGTTCTGAGGAAGCTCACTGTTCTGGCCATACAAGAAACACAGTAGAGTAGAAGAGTGCTCTTTTCTCAAAAGCAGAGTGTGTTTCTTTTAAGGCGAGCTAGTGTTTATTTCCCCATCAGAAATAGAGTTGAATCACATGCGGTTTCTGGTCCTGTTTGTAAGAGTTTTTTCACTGCCATACACAGTGCAAGCAGCACTTGCGTCTGTTCCCAGCAAGTACAGTGTATTGGAATGAAGAGAAGCTCCTCTTCTTGTCAGTTTCCTAAGCAGAGTGGAAATAGATATGGCCCGTATGTATAGGAAGCACAGTTCTTTTGTTCTCAGCAAGCTCACTGTTCGGGTCCTATAGAAACACAATAGAGTAGAAGAGTGCTTTTTCTCAAAAGCAGAGTGTGTTTCTTGGAAGGCGAGCTAGTGTTTGTTTCCCTGTCAGAAATGGAGTTGAATCACATGCAGTTTCTGTTCCTACGAGCAAGAGTTGTTTTCTGGTAAGTAGAGTCACTATTGTGATCCATTTGCCACACAGTGCAAATAGCACTCGCGTCTGTTCCCAGCAAGTACAGTTTATTGGACTGAAGAGAAGCAACTATTCTTGACAGTTTCCTAAGCACAGTGAAAATAGATATGGCCCGTGTGTGTAGGAGCACAGTTCTTTTGTTCTGAGGAAGCTCACTGTTCTGGCCCTATAGGAAACACAGTAGAGTAGAAGAGTGCTCTTTTCTCAAAAGCAGAGTGTGTTTCTTTTAAGGCGAGCTAGTGTTTGTTTCCCCATCAGAAATAGAGTTGAATCACATTCGGTTTCTTGTACTATGAGTAAGAGTTTTTTCACTGCCATACACAGTGCAAGCAGCACTTGCGTCTGTTCCCAGCAAGTACGAGCTCGGGTTTGTTTCCCAGTCAGAAATGGAGTTGAGTCAAATGCAGTTTCATGTCCTAAGAGCAAGACTTGTTTTCTGTTAAGAAGAGTCACTATTGTGCTCCCATTGCCGTACACAGTGCAAATAGCACTCGCGTCTGTTCCCAGCAAGTACAGTGTATTGGACTGGAGAGAAGAGTCTGTACTTGTCAGTTTCCTAAGCAGAATTGAAGTAGATAAGGCCCGTGTGTGTAGGAAGAACAGTTCTTTTGTTCTGAGCAAGCTCACTGTTCTGGCCCTATAGGAGACAGAGTAGAGTAGAAGAGTGCTCTTTTCTCAAAAGCAGAGTGTGTTTCTTGTAAGGCGAGCTAGTGTTTGTTTCCCTGTCAAACTGGAGTTGAATCACATGCACTTTCTGGTCCTACGAACAAGACTAGTTTTCTGGTAAGAAGAGTCACTATTGCGATTCATTTGCCACACAGTGCAAATAGCACTCGAGTCTGTTACCAGCAAGTACAGTGTATTGGACTGAAGAGAAGCTCCTGTTCTTGTCAGTTTCCTAAGCAGAGTTGAAGTAGATATGGCCCGTGTGTTTAGGAAGAACAGTTCTTTTGTTCTGAACAAGCTCACTGTTCTGGCCCTATAGGAAACACAGTAGAGTAGAAGAGTGCTCTTTTCTCAAAAGCAGAGTGCGTTTCTTGTAGGGCGAGCTATTGTTTGTTTCCCTGTCAGAAATGGAGTTGAATCAGATGCAGTTTCTGGTCCTACAAGCAAGACTTGTTTTCTGGTAAGAAGATTCACTATTGCGATCCATTTGCCACACAGTGCAAATAGCACTCGCGTAAGTTCCCAGCAAGTACAGTGTATTGGACTGGAGAGAAGAGTCTGTACTTGTCAGTTTCCTAAGCAGAATTGAAGTAGATAAGGCCCGTGTGTGTAGGAAGAACAGTTCTTTTGTTCTGAGCAAGCTCACTGTTCTGGCCCTATAGGAAACACAGTATAGTAGACGAGTGCTCTTTTCTCAAAAGCAGTGTGTGTTTCTTGTACTGCGAGCTAGTGTTTTTTTCCCTGTTAGAAATGGAGTTGAATCACATGCAGTTTCTGGTCCTATGAGCAAGAGTTGTTTTCTGGTAAGAAGAGTCACTCTTGCGATCCCATTGCCATACAAAGTGCAAGTAGCACTTGCATCCGTTTCCACCAAGTCCAGTGTATTGGACTGAAGGGAAGCAACTGTTCTTTTCAGTTTCCTAAGCACAGTTGAAGTAGATATGGCCCGTGTGTGTAGGAAGCACAGTTCTTTTGTTCTGAGGAAGCTCACTGTTCTGGCCCTATAGGAAACACAGTAGAGTAGAAGAGTGCTCTTTTCTCAAAAGCAGAGTGTGTTTCTTGTAAGGCGAGCTAGTGTTTGTTTCCCAGTCAGAAATGCAGTTGAATCACATGCAGTTTCTGGTGCTACAAGCAAGAGTTGTTTTCTTGTAAGTAGAGTCACTATTGCGATCCATTTGCAACACAGTGCAAATAGCACTCGCATCTGTTCCCAGCAAGTACTTTGTATTGGACTGAAGAGAAGCTCCTCTTCTTGTCAGTTTCCTAAGCAGAGTGGAAGTAGATATGGCCCTTGTGTGTAGGAAGCTAGTTCTTTTGTGCTGAGCAAGCTCACTGTTCTGGCCATATAGGAAACACAGTAGAGTAAAAGAGTGCTCTTTTCCCAATAGCAGAGTGTGTTTCTTGTAAGGAGAGCTAGTGTTTGTTTCCCAGTCAGAAATGGAGTTGAATCACATGCAGTTTTTGTCCTATGAACAAGACTTATTTTCTGGTAGTAAGTGTCACTAATGCGATCCATTTGACACACTGTGCAAAGAGCACTCGCGTATGTTCCCAGCAAGTAGAGTTATTGGACTGAAGAGAAGCTACTGTTCTTGTCAGTTTCCTAAGCAGAGTTTAAGTAGATATGGCCCGTGTGTGTAGGAAGCACAGTTCTTTTGTTCTGAGGAAGCTCACTGTTCTGGCCCTATAGGAAACACAGTAGAGTACAAGAGTGCTCTTTTCTCAAAAGCAGAGTGTGTTTCTTTTAAGGCGAGCTAGTGTTTGTTTCCCCATCAGAAATAGAGTTGAATCACATGCGGTTTCTGGTCCTATGAGTAAGAGTTTTTTCACTGCCATACACAGTGCAAGCAGCACTTGCGTCTGTTCCCAGCAAGTACAGTGTATTGGACTGAAGAGAAGCTCCTCTTCTTGTCAGTTTCCTAAGCAGAGTTGAAGTAGATATGTCCCATTTGTGTAGGAAGCACAGTTCTTTTGTTCTGAGGAAGCTCACTGTTCTGGCCCTATAGGAAACACAGTAGAGTAGAAGAGTGCTCTTTTCTCAAAAGCAGAGTGTGTTTCTTGTAAGGCGAGCTATTGTTTGTTTCCCTGTCAAAAATGGAGTTGAATCAGATGCAGTTTCTGGTCCTACGAGCCAGACTTGTTTTCTGGTAAGAAGAGTCACTAATGTGATCGATTTGCCACACAGTGCAAATAGCACTCGCGTATGTTCCCAGCAAGTACAGTGTATTGGACTGAAGAGAAGCTACTATTCTTGTCAGTTTCCTAAGCAGAGTGGAAATAGATATGGCCCGTGTGTGTAGGAGCACAGTTCTTTTGTTCTGAGCAAGCTCACTGTTCTGGCCCTATAGGAAACACAGTATAGTAGAAGAGTGCTCTTTTCTCAAAAGCAGTGTGTGTTTCTTGTAATGCGAGCTAGTGCTTGTTTCCCTATTAGAAATGGAGTTTAATCACATGCAGTTTCTGGTCCTACGAGCAAGACTTGTTTTCTCGTAAGAAGAGTCACTATTGCGATCCATTTGCCACACAGTGCAAATAGCACTCGCGTCGGTTGCCAACAAGTATAGTGTATTGGACTGAAGAGAACCTACTGTTCTTGTCAGTTTCCTAAGCAGAGTTGAAGTAGATATGGCCCGTGTGTGTAAAAAGAACAGTTCTTTTGTTCTGAGCAAGCTCACTGTTCTGGCCCTATACGAGGCAGAGTAGAGTAGAAGAGTGCTCTTTTCTCATAAGCAGAGTGTGTTTCTTGTAAGGCGAGCAATTGTTTGTTTCCCTGTCAAACTGGAGTTGAATCACATGCAGTTTCTGTTCCTACGAGCAAGGTTTGTTTTCTGGTAAGAAGAGTCACTAATGCGATCCATTTGCCACACAGTGCAAATAGCAGTCGTGTCTGTTTCCAGCAAGTACAGTGCATTGGACTGAAG
Organism: Peromyscus eremicus; assembly: GCF_949786415.1. NCBI lineage: Eukaryota > Metazoa > Chordata > Mammalia > Rodentia > Cricetidae > Peromyscus > Peromyscus eremicus. The sequence continues at coordinate 8,794 of NW_026738425.1, forward strand.
AGAAGCTGCTATTCTTGTCAGTTTCCTAAGCAGAGTGGAAATAGATATGGCCCGTGTGTGTAGGAGCACAGTTCTTTTGTTCTGAGCAAGCTCACTGTTCTGTCCCTATAGGAAACACAGTAGAGTAGAAGAGTGATCTTTTCTCAATAGGAGAGTGTGTTTCTTGTAAGGTGAGCTAGTGTTTGTTTCCCAGTCAGAATTTGAATTGAATCAGATGCAGTTTCTTGTCCTACAAGTAAGTGATGTTTTCTGGTAAGAAGAGTCATTATTGCGCTCCCATTGCCATACAGAGTGCAAATAGCACTCATGTCTGTTCCCAGCAAATACAGTGTACTGGACTGAAGAGAAGCTAATTTTCTTCTCAGTTTCCTAAGCAGAGCTGAAGTAGTTATGGCCCGTGTGTAGGAAGCACAGTTCTTTTGTTCTGAGCAAGCTCACTGTTCTGGCCCTCTAGAAAACACAGTAGAATAGAAGAGTGCTCTTTTCAAAAAAGCATAGTGTGTTTCTTGTAAGGCGAGCTAGTGTTTGTTTCCCAGTCAGAAATGGAGTTGAATCACATGCAGTTTCTGGTCCTACGAGCAAGAGTTGTTTTCTGGTAAGAAGAGTCTCTATTGCATTTTAATTGCCATACACTGTGCAGGTAGCACTTGCACCTGTTCCCAGGAAGTACAGTGTATTGGAATGAAGAGAAGCTACTGTTCTTGTCAGTTTCCTAAGCAGAGTTGAAGTAGATATTGCCCATGTGTGTAGGAAGCACAGTTCTTTTGTCCTGAGCAAACTCACTGTTCTGGTCCTATAGGAAACACAGTAGAGTAGAAGAGTGCTCTTTTTTCAAAAGCAGAGTGTGTTTCTTGTATTGCGAGCTAGAGTTTGTTTCCCAGTCAGAAATGGAGTTGAATCACATGAAGTTTCTGGTCCTACAAGCAAGACTTGTTTTCTGGTAAGAAGAGTCACTATTGCGATCCATTTGCCACACAGTGCAAATAGCACTAGCGTCTGTTGCCAACAAGTACAGTGTATTGGACTGAAGAGAAGCTACTGTTCTTGACAGTTTCCTAAGCAGAGTTGAAGAAGATATGGCCCGTGTGTGTAGGAAGCACAGTTGTTTTGTTCTGAGCAAGCTCACTGTTCGGGCCCTATAGGAAACACAGCAGAGTAGAAGAGTGATCTTTTCTCTAAAACAGAGTGTGTTTCTTGGAAGGCGAGCTAGTGTTTGTTTCCCAGTCAGAAATGGAGTTGAATCACATGCAGTTTCTGTTCCTATGAGCAAGAGTTGTTTTCTGGTAAGTAGAGTCACTATTGCGATCCATTTGCCACACAGTGCAAATAGCACTCGCGTCTGTTCCCAGCAAGTACAGTTTATTGGTCTGAAGAGTACCAACTATTCTTGTCAGTTTCCTAAGCACAGTGATAATAGATATGGCCCGTGTGTGTAGGAAGCACAGTTCTTTTGTTCTGAGCAAGCTCACTGTTCTGGTCCTATAGGAAACACAATAGAGTAGAAGAGTGCTTTTTCTCAAAAGCACAGTGTGTTTCTTGTAAGGCGAGCTAGTGTTTGTTTCCCTGTCAGAAATGGAGTTGAATCACATGCAGTTTCTGGTCCTACGAGCAAGACTTATTTTCTGGTATGAAGAGTCACTATTGCGATCCATTTGCCACACAGTGTAAATAGCACTCGCAGAGTTGAAGTACGTATGGCCCCTGTGTGTAGTAAGCACAGTTCTTTTGTTCTGAGCAAGCTCACTGTTCTGACCCTATAGGAAACACAGTAGAGTAGAAAAGTGCTCTTTTCTGAATAGCAGAGTGTGTTTCTTGTAAGGCGATCAAGTGTTTGTTTCCCTGTCAGAAATGCAGTTGAATTACATGCAGTTTCTGGGCCTACGAGCAAGACTTGTTTTCTGGTAAGAAGAGTCACTATTGCGCTCCCATTGCCATACACAGTGTAAATAGCGCTCGCGTCTGTTCCCAGCAAGTACAGTGTATTGGACTGAAGAGAAGCTACTGTTCTTGTCAGTTTCCTAAGCAGAGTGGAAATAGATATGGCCCGTGTGTCTAGGAATCACAGTTATTTTGTTCTGAGCAAGCTCACTGTTCTGGCCCTATAGAAACACAGTAGAGTAGAAGAGTGCTCTTTTTTCGAGAGCAGATTGTGTTTCTTGTAAGGCGAGCTAGTGTTTGTTTCCCAGTCACAAATGGAGTTGAATCACATGCAGTTTCTGGTCCTACTAGCAAGAGTTGTTTTCTGAGTAAGAAGATTCACTATTGCGATCCATTTGCCACACAGTGCAAATAGAACTCGCGTCTGTTCCCAGCAAGTGCAGTGTATTGGACTGAAAAGAAGATCCTCTTCTTGTCAGTTTCCTAAGCAAAGTGGAAATAGATATGGCCCATGTGTGTAGGAAGCAAAGTTCTTTTGTTCTGAGCAAGCTCACTGTTCTTGTCCTATAGGAAACACAGTAGAGTAGAAGAATGCATTTTCTCAAAATCAGAGTGTGTTTCTTGTAAGGCGATCTAGTGTTTGTTTCCCTGTCAGAAATGGAGTTGAATCACATGCAGTTTCTAGTCCTACGAGCAAGACATGTTTTCTGGTAAGAAGAGTCACTAATGCGATCGATTTGCCACACAGTGCAAATAGCACTCGCATCTGTTCCCAGCAAGTCCAGTGTATTGGACTGAAGAGAAGCTACTGTTCTTGTCTGTTTCCTAAGCAGAGTGGAAATAGATATGACCCGTGTGTGTAGGAAGCACAGTTCTTTTGTCCTAGCAAGCTCACTGGTCTGGTCCTATAGGAAACACAGTAAAGTAGAAGAGTGCTTTTTCTCAAAAGCAGAGTGTGTTTCTTGTAAGGCGCGCTAGTGTTTGTTTCCCTGTCAGAAATGGAGTTGAATCACATGCAGTTTCTGTCCTACGAGCAAGAGATGTTTTCTGCGAAAGAAAAGTCACTATTGCGATCCATTTGACACACAGTGCAAATAGCACTCGTGTCTGTTCCCAGCAAGTACTGTGTATTGGACTGAAGAGAAGCTCCTGTTATGTCAGTTTCCTAAGCAGAGTTGAGGTAGATATGGCCCGTGTTTGTAGGAAGCACAGTTCTTTTGTTCTGAGCAAGCTCACTGTTCTGGTCCTATAGGAAACACAGTAGAGTAGAAGAGTGCTCTTTTCTCAAAAGCAGAGTGTGTTTCTTGTAAGGCGAGCTAGTGGTTGTTTCCCAGTCACAAATGGAGTTGAATCACATGCAGTTTCTGGTCCTACGAGCAAGAGTTGTTTTCTGGGTAAGAAGATTCACTATTGCGATCCATTTGCCACACAGTGCAAATAGCACTCCCGTCTGTTCCCAGCAAGTACAGTGTATTGGACTGAAGAGAAGCTTTTATTCTTCTCAGTTTCCTAAGCAGAGTTGAAATAGATATGGCCCGTGTGTGTATAAAGCACAGTTCTTTTGTTCTGAGCAAGCTCACTTTTCTGGTCCTTTAGGAAACACAGTAGAGTAGAAGAGTGCTTTTTCTCAAAATCAGAGTGTGTTTCTTGTAAGGCGATCTAGTGTTTGTTTCCCTGTCAGAAATGGAGTTGAATCACATGCAGTTTCTGGTCCTACGACCAAGAAATGTTCTCTGGGTAAGAAGAGTCACTATTGCGATCCATTTGCCACACAGTGCAAATAGTACTCGAGTCTGTTCCCAGCAAGTACAGTGTATTGGACTGAAGAGAAGCTACTGTTCTTGTCAGTTTCCTAAGCAGAGGGGAAATAGATATGGCCCGTCTGTGTAGGAAGCACAGTTCTTTTGTTCTGAGCAAGCTCACTGTTCTGGTCCTATAGGAAACACAGTAGAGTAGAAGAGTGCTCTTTTCTGAAAAGCAGAGTGTGTTTCTTGTAAGGCGAACAGGTGTTTGATTCCCCATCAGAAATGGTGTTGATTCACATGCAGTTTCTGGGCCTACGAGCAAAACTTGTTTTCTGGTAAGAAGAGTCACTATTGCGATCCTATTCCACACAGTGCAAATAGCACTTGCGTCTGTTCCCAGCAAGTACAGTGTATTGGACTGAAGAGAAGCTACTGTTCTTGTCAGTTTCCTAAACAGAATTGAAGTAGATATGTCCCATGTGTGTAGGAAGCACAGTTCTTTTGTTCTGAGGAAGCTCACGGATCTGGCCATATAGATAACACAGTAGAGTAGAAGAGTGCTCTTTCCTCAAAAGCAGAGTGTGTTTCTTGTAAGGCGAGCTAGGTTTTTATTCCAGTCAGAAATGGAGTTGAATCACATGCAGTTTCTGGTCCTACGAGCAAGAGATGTTTTCTGGGTAAGAAGAGTCACTATTGCGATCCATTTGCCACACAGTGCAAATAGCACTCGCGTCTGTTCTCAGCAAGTACAGTGTATTGGACCGAAGAAAAAGCTCCTATTGTGTCAGTTTCCTAAGCAGAGTTGAGGTAGATATGGCCCGTGTGTGTAGGAAGCACAGTTCTTTTGTTCTGAGCAAGCTCACTGTTCTGGCCCTATCGGAAACACAGTAGAGTAGAAGAGTGCTCTTTTCTCAAAAGCAGAGTGTGTTTCTTGTAAGGCGAGCTAGAGTTTGTTTCAAGTCACAAATGGAGTTGAATCACATTCAGTTTCTGGTCCTACGAGCAAGAGTTGTTTTCTGGGTAAGAAGAGTCACTATTGCGATCCATTTGCCACACAGTGCAAATAGCACTCGTGTCTGTTCCCAGGAAGTACAGTGTATTGGACTGAAGGGAAGCTCCTGTTACGTCATTTTCCTAAGTAGAGTTGAGGTAGATATGGCCCGTGTGTGTAGGAAGCACAGTTCTTTTGTTCTGAGCAAGCTCACTGTTCTGGTCCTATAGGAAACACAGTAGAGTAGAAGAGTGCTCTTTTCTCAAAATCAGAGTGTGTTTCTTGTAAGGCGATCTAGTGTTTGTTTCCCTGTCAGAAATGGAGTTGAATCACATGCAGTTTCTGGGCATACGAGCAAGAGTTGTTTTCTGGTAAGAAGAGTCACTATTGCGCTCCCATTGAATACACAGTGTAAATAGCACTCGCGTCTGTTCCCAGCATGTACAGTGTATTGGACTGAAGAGAAGCTACTGTTCTTGTCAGTTTCCTAAGCAGAGTGAAGTAGATATGGCCCGTGTGTAGGAAGCACAGTTCTTTTGTTCTGAGGAAGCTCACTGTTCTGGCATTATAGGAAACACAGTAGAGAAGAAGAGTGCTCTTTTCTCAAAAGCAGAGTGTGTTTCTTGTAAGGCGAGCTAGTGTTTGTTTCCCAGTCAGAAATGGAGTTGAATCCCATGAAGTTTCTGGTCCTACGAGGAAGCGTTGTTTTCTGGTAAGGAGAGTCTGTATTGCGCTCCCATTGCCGTACACAGTGCAAACAGCACTCGCATCTGTTCCCAACAAGTACAGTGTATTGGACTGAAGAGAAGCAACTGTTCTTGTAAGTTTCCTAAGCGGAGTTGAAGTAGATATGTCCCATGTGTGAAGGAAGCACATTTCTTTTGTTCTGAGCAAGTCACTGTTCTGGCCCTATAGGAAACACAGAATAGTAGAAGAGTGCTCTTTTCTCAAAAGCAGAGTGTGTTTCTTGTACTGTGAGCTAGTGTTTGTTTCGCTGTTAGAAATGGAGTTTAATCATATGCATTTTCTGGTCCTAACAGCAAGACTTGTTTTCTGGTAAGAAATGTCACTATTGCGATCCATTTGCCACACAGTGCAAATAGCAATCCCGTCTGTTCCCAGCAAGTACAGTGTATTGGTCTGAAGAGAAGCTACTCTTCTTGTCAGTTTCCTAAGCAGAGTTGAAGTAGATATGGCCCGTGTGTGTAGGAAGCACAGTTCTTTTGTTCTGAGCAAGCTCACTGTTCTGGCCCTATAGGAAACACAGTAGAGTAGAAGAGTGCTCTTTTCTCAAAAGCAGAGTGTGTTTCTTGTAAGGCAAGCTAGTGTTTGTTTCAAGTCACAAATGGAGTTGAATCACATACAGTTTCTGGTCCTACGAGCAAGAGTTGTTTTCTGGGTAAGAAGAGTCACTATTGCGATCCATTTGCCACACAGTGCAAATAGCAATCCCGTCTGTTCCCAGCAAGTACAGTGTATTGGTCTGAAGAGAAGCTACTCTTCTTGTCAGTTTCCTAAGCAGAGTTGAAGTAGATATGGCCCGTGTGTGTAGGAAGCACAGTTCTTTTGTTCTGAGCAAGCTCACTGTTCTGGCTCTATAGGAAACACAGTAGAGTAGAAGAGTGCTCTTTTCTCAAAAGCAGAGTGTGTTTCTTGTAAGGCAAGCTAGTGTTTGTTTCAAGTCACAAATGGAGTTGAATCACATACAGTTTCTGGTCCTACGAGCAAGAGTTGTTTTCTGGGTAAGAAGAGTCACTATTGCGATCCATTTGCCACACAGTGCAAATAGCACTCGCGTCTGTTCCCAGCAAGTACAGTGTATTGGACTGAAGAGAAGCTCCTGTTATGTCATTTTCCTAAGTAGAGTTGAGGTAGATATGGCCCGTGTATGTAGGAAGCACAGTTCTTTTGTTCTGAGCAAGCTCACTGTTCTGGTCCTATAGGAAACACAGTAGAGTAGAAGAGTGCTTTTTCTCAAAATCAGAGTGTGTATCTTGTAAGGCGATCTAGTGTTTGTTTCCCTGTCAGAAATGGAGTTGAATCACATGCAGTTTCTCGGCCTACGCGCAAGAGTTGTTTTCTGGTAAGAAGAGTCACTATTGCGCTCCCATTGAATACACAGTGTAAATAGCACTCGCGTCTGTTCCCAGCAAGTACAGTGTATTGGACTGAAGAGAAGCTACTGTTCTTGTCAGTTTCCTAAGCAGAGTTGAAGTAGATATGGCCCGTGTGTAGGAAGCACAGTTCTTTTGTTCTGAGCAAGCTCACTGTTCTGGCATTATAGGAAACACAGTAGAGAAGAAGAGTGCTCTTTTCTCAAAAGCAGAGTGTGTTTCTTGTAACGCGAGCTAGTGTTTGTTTCCCAGTCAGAAATGGAGTTGAATCACATGAAGTTTCTGGTCCTACGAGGAAGCGTTGTTTTCTGGTAAAAAGTGTCTGTATTGCGCTCCCATTGCCGTACACAGTGCAAATAGCACTCGCATCTGTTCCCAACAAGTACAGTGTATTGGACTGAAGAGAAGCAACTGTTCTTGTAAGTTTCCTAAGCGGAGTTGAAGTAGATATGTCCCATGTGTGTAGGAAGCACAGTTCTTTTGTTCTGAGCAAGTCACTGTTCTGGCCCTATAGGAAACACAGAATAGTAGAAGAGTGCTCTTTTCTCAAAAGCAGAGTGTGTTTCTTGTACTGTGAGCTAGTGTTTGTTTCGCTGTTAGAAATGGAGTTTAATCATATGCATTTTCTGGTCCTAAGAGCAAGACTTGTTTTCTGGTAAGAAATGTCACTATTGCGATCCATTTGCCACACAGTGCAAATAGCAATCCCGTCTGTTCCCAGCAAGTACAGTGTATTGGTCTGAAGAGAAGCTACTCTTCTTGTCAGTTTCCTAAGCAGAGTTGAAGTAGATATGGCCCGTGTGTGTAGGAAGCACAGTTCTTTTGTTCTGAGCAAGCTCACTGTTCTGGCCCTATAGGAAACACAGTAGAGTAGAAGAGTGCTCTTTTCTCAAAAGCAGAGTGTGTTTCTTGTAAGGCAAGCTAGTGTTTGTTTCAAGTCACAAATGGAGTTGAATCACATACAGTTTCTGGTCCTACGAGCAAGAGATGTTTTCTGGGTAAGAAGAGTCACTATTGCGATCCATTTGCCACACAGTGCAAATAGCACTCGCGTCTGTTCCCAGCAAGTACAGTGTATTGGACTGAAGAGAAGCTCCTGTTATGTCATTTTCCTAAGTAGAGTTGAGGTAGATATGGCCCGTGTATGTAGGAAGCACAGTTCTTTTGTTCTGAGCAAGCTCACTGTTCTGGTCCTATAGGAAACACAGTAGAGTAGAAGAGTGCTTTTTCTCAAAATCAGAGTGTGTATCTTGTAAGGCGATCTAGTGTTTGTTTCCCTGTCAGAAATGGAGTTGAATCACATGCAGTTTCTGGGCCTACGCGCAAGAGTTGTTTTCTGGTAAGAAGAGTCACTATTGCGCTCCCATTGAATACACAGTGTAAATAGCACTCGCGTCTGTTCCCAGCAAGTACAGTGTATTGGACTGAAGAGAAGCTACTGTTCTTGTCAGTTTCCTAAGCAGAGTTGAAGTAGATATGGCCCGTGTGTAGGAAGCACAGTTCTTTTGTTCTGAGCAAGCTCACTGTTCTGGCATTATAGGAAACACAGTAGAGAAGAAGAGTGCTCTTTTCTCAAAAGCAGAGTGTGTTTCTTGTAACGCGAGCTAGTGTTTGTTTCCCAGTCAGAAATGGAGTTGAATCACATGAA
>NW_026738426.1:0-17138 GCF_949786415.1 Peromyscus eremicus
GTGACTCTTCTTAGCAGAAAACAACTCTTGCTCGTAGGACCAGAAACTGCATGGGATTCAACTCCATTTAGGACTGGGAAACAAACGCTAGCTCGCCTTGCAAGAAACACACTCTGCTTTTGAGAAAACAGCACTCTTCTACTCTCCTGTGTTTCCTATAGGGCCAGAACAGTGAGCTTGCTCAGAACAAAAGAACTGTGCTTCCTACACACACGGGGCATATCTAGTTCAACTCTGCTTAGGAAACTGACAAGAACAGTAGCTTCTCTTCAGTCCAATACACTGTACTTGCTGGGAACAGACGCGAGTGCTATTTGCACTGTGTATGGCAATGGGAGCGCAATAGTGACTCTTCTTAGCAGAAAACAACTCTTGCTCGTAGGACCAGAAACTGCATGGGATTCAACTCCGTTTAGGACTGGGAAACAAACGCTAGCTCGCCTTGCAAGAAACACACTCTGCTTTTGAGAAAACAGCACTCTTCTACTCTCCTGTGTTTCCTATAGGGCCAGAACAGTGAGCTTGCTCAGAACAAAAGAACTGTGCTTCCTACACACACGGGGCATATCTAGTTCAACTCTGCTTAGGAAACTGACAAGAACAGTATCTTCTCTTCAGTCCAATACACTGTACTTGCTGGGAACAGACGCGAGTGCTATTTGCACTGTGTATGGCAATGGGAGCGCAATAGTGACTCTTCTTAGCAGAAAACAACTCTTGCTCGTAGGACCAGAAACTGCATGGGATTCAACTCCGTTTAGGACTGGGAAACAAACGCTAGCTCGCCTTGCAAGAAACACACTCTGCTTTTGAGAAAACAGCACTCTTCTACTCTCCTGTGTTTCCTATAGGGCCAGAACAGTGAGCTTGCTCAGAACAAAAGAACTGTGGCTTCCTACACACACGGGGCATATCTAGTTCAACTCTGCTTAGGAAACTGACAAGAACAGTAGCTTCTCTTCAGTCCAATACACTGTACTTGCTGGGAACAGACGCGAGTGCTATTTGCACTGTGTATTATGGCAATGGGAGCGCAATAGTGACTCTTCTTAGGCAGAAAACAACTCTTGCTCGTAGGACCAGAAACTGCATGGGATTCAACTCCGTTTAGGACTGGGAAACAAACGCTAGCTCGCCTTGCAAGAAACACACTCTGCTTTTGAGAAAACAGCACTCTTCTACTCTCCTGTGTTTCCTATAGGGCCAGAACAGTGAGCTTGCTCAGAACAAAAGAACTGTGCTTCCTACACACACGGGGCATATCTAGTTCAACTCTGCTTAGGAAACTGACAAGAACAGTAGCTTCTCTTCAGTCCAATACACTGTACTTGCTGGGAACAGACGCGAGTGCTATTTGCACTGTGTATTATGGCAATGGGAGCGCAATAGGGACTCTTCTTAGCAGAAAACAACTCTTGCTCGTAGGACCAGAAACTGCATGGGATTCAACTCCGTTTAGGACTGGGAAACAAACGCTAGCTCGCCTTGCAAGAAACACACTCTGCTTTTGAGAAAACAGCACTCTTCTACTCTCCTGTGTTTCCTATAGGGCCAGAACAGTGAGCTTGCTCAGAACAAAAGAACTGTGCTTCCTACACACACGGGGCATATCTAGTTCAACTCTGCTTAGGAAACTGACAAGAACAGTAGCTTCTCTTCAGTCCAATACACTGTACTTGCTGGGAACAGACGCGAGTGCTATTTGCACTGTGTATGGCAATGGGAGCGCAATAGTGACTCTTCTTAGCAGAAAACAACTCTTGCTCGTAGGACCAGAAACTGCATGGGATTCAACTCCGTTTAGGACTGGGAAACAAACGCTAGCTCGCCTTGCAAGAAACACACTCTGCTTTTGAGAAAACAGCACTCTTCTACTCTCCTGTGTTTCCTATAGGGCCAGAACAGTGAGCTTGCTCAGAACAAAAGAACTGTGCTTCCTACACACACGGGGCATATCTAGTTCAACTCTGCTTAGGAAACTGACAAGAACAGTAGCTTCTCTTCAGTCCAATACACTGTACTTGCTGGGAACAGACGCGAGTGCTATTTGCACTGGGTATTATGGCAATGGGAGCGCAATAGTGACTCTTCTTAGCAGAAAACAACTCTTGCTCGTAGGACCAGAAACTGCATGGGATTCAACTCCGTTTAGGACTGGGAAACAAACGCTAGCTCGCCTTGCAAGAAACACACTCTGCTTTTGAGAAAACAGCACTCTTCTACTCTCCTGTGTTTCCTATAGGGCCAGAACAGTGAGCTTGCTCAGAACAAAAGAACTGTGCTTCCTACACACACGGGGCATATCTAGTTCAACTCTGCTTAGGAAACTGACAAGAACAGTAGCTTCTCTTCAGTCCAATACACTGTACTTGCTGGGAACAGACGCGAGTGCTATTTGCACTGTGTATTATGGCAATGGGAGCGCAATAGTGACTCTTCTTAGCAGAAAACAACTCTTGCTCGTAGGACCAGAAACTGCATGGGATTCAACTCCGTTTAGGACTGGGAAACAAACGCTAGCTCGCCTTGCAAGAAACACACTCTGCTTTTGAGAAAACAGCACTCTTCTACTCTCCTGTGTTTCCTATAGGGCCAGAACAGTGAGCTTGCTCAGAACAAAAGAACTGTGCTTCCTACACATACGGGGCATATCTAGTTCAACTCTGCTTAGGAAACTGACAAGAACAGTAGCTTCTCTTCAGTCCAATACACTCTACTTGCTGGGAACAGACGCGAGTGCTATTTGCACTGTGTATTATGGCAATGGGAGCGCAATAGGGACTCTTCTTAGCAGAAAACAACTCTTGCTCGTAGGACCAGAAACTGCATGGGATTCAACTCCGTTTAGGACTGGGAAACAAACGCTAGCTCGCCTTGCAAGAAACACACTCTGCTTTTGAGAAAACAGCACTCTTCTACTCTCCTGTGTTTCCTATAGGGCCAGAACAGTGAGCTTGCTCAGAACAAAAGAACTGTGCTTCCTACACACACGGGGCATATCTAGTTCAACTCTGCTTAGGAAACTGACAAGAACAGTAGCTTCTCTTCAGTCCAATACACTGTACTTGCTGGGAACAGACGCGAGTGCTATTTGCACTGTGTATGGCAATGGGAGCGCAATAGTGACTCTTCTTAGCAGAAAACAACTCTTGCTCGTAGGACCAGAAACTGCATGGGATTCAACTCCGTTTAGGACTGGGAAACAAACGCTAGCTCGCCTTGCAAGAAACACACTCTGCTTTTGAGAAAACAGCACTCTTCTACTCTCCTGTGTTTCCTATAGGGCCAGAACAGTGAGCTTGCTCAGAACAAAAGAACTGTGCTTCCTACACACACGGGGCATATCTAGTTCAACTCTGCTTAGGAAACTGACAAGAACAGTAGCTTCTCTTCAGTCCAATACACTGTACTTGCTGGGAACAGACGCGAGTGCTATTTGCACTGTGTATTATGGCAATGGGAGCGCAATAGTGACTCTTCTTAGCAGAAAACAACTCTTGCTCGTAGGACCAGAAACTGCATGGGATTCAACTCCGTTTAGGACTGGGAAACAAACGCTAGCTTGCCTTGCAAGAAACACACTCTGCTTTTGAGAAAACAGCACTCTTCTACTCTCCTGTGTTTCCTATAGGGCCAGTACAGTGAGCTTGCTCAGAACAAAAGAACTGTGCTTCCTACACACACGGGGCAGATCTAGTTCAACTCTGCTTAGGAAACTGACAAGAACAGTAGCTTCTCTTCAGTCCAATACACTGTACTTGCTGGGAACAGACGCGAGTGCTATTTGCACTGTGTATTATGGCAATGGGAGCGCAATAGTGACTCTTCTTAGCAGAAAACAACTCTTGCTCGTAGGACCAGAAACTGCATGGGATTCAACTCCGTTTAGGACTGGGAAACAAACGCTAGCTCGCCTTGCAAGAAACACACTCTGCTTTTGAGAAAACAGCACTCTTCTACTCTCCTGTGTTTCCTATAGGGCCAGAACATTGAGCTTGCTCAGAACAAAAGAACTGTGCTTCCTACACACACGGGGCATATCTAGTTCAACTCTGCTTAGGAAACTGACAAGAACAGTAGCTTCTCTTCAGTCCAATACACTGTACTTGCTGGGAACAGACACGAGTGCTATTTGCACTGTGTATGGCAATGGGAGCGCAATAGTGACTCTTCTTAGCAGAAAACAACTCTTGCTCGTAGGACCAGAAACTGCATGGGATTCAACTCCGTTTAGGACTGGGAAACAAACGCTAGCTCGCCTTGCAAGAAACACACTCTGCTTTTGAGAAAACAGCACTCTTTTACTCTCCTGTGTTTCCTATAGGGCCAGAACATTGAGCTTGCTCAGAACAAAAGAACTGTGCTTCCTACACACACGGGGCATATCTAGTTCAACTCTGCTTAGGAAACTGACAAGAACAGTAGCTTCTCTTCAGTCCAATACACTGTACTTGCTGGGAACAGACACGAGTGCTATTTGCACTGTGTATTATGGCAATGGGAGCGCAATAGTGACTCTTCTTAGCAGAAAACAACTCTTGCTCGTAGGACCAGAAACTGCATGGGATTCAACTCCGTTTAGGACTGGGAAACAAACGCTAGCTCGCCTTGCAAGAAACACACTCTGCTTTTGAGAAAACAGCACTCTTCTACTCTCCTGTGTTTCCTATAGGGCCAGAACAGTGAGCTTGCTCAGAACAAAAGAACTGTGCTTCCTACACACACGGGGCATATCTAGTTCAACTCTGCTTAGGAAACTGACAAGAACAGTAGCTTCTCTTCAGTCCAATACACTGTACTTGCTGGGAACAGACGCGAGTGCTATTTGCACTGGGTATTATCGCAATGGGAGCGCAATAGTGACTCTTCTTAGCAGAAAACAACTCTTGCTCGTAGGACCAGAAACTGCATGGGATTCAACTCCGTTTAGGACTGGGAAACAAACGCTAGCTCGCCTTGCAAGAAACACACTCTGCTTTTGAGAAAACAGCACTCTTCTACTCTCCTGTGTTTCCTATAGGGCCAGAACAGTGAGCTTGCTCAGAACAAAAGAACTGTGCTTCCTACACACACGGGGCATATCTAGTTCAACTCTGCTTAGGAAACTGACAAGAACAGTAGCTTCTCTTCAGTCCAATACACTGTACTTGCTGGGAACAGACGCGAGTGCTATTTGCACTGTGTATTATGGCAATGGGAGCGCAATAGGGACTCTTCTTAGCAGAAAACAACTCTTGCTCGTAGGACCAGAAACTGCATGGGATTCAACTCCGTTTAGGACTGGGAAACAAACGCTAGCTCGCCTTGCAAGAAACACACTCTGCTTTTGAGAAAACAGCACTCTTCTACTCTCCTGTGTTTCCTATAGGGCCAGAACAGTGAGCTTGCTCAGAACAAAAGAACTGTGCTTCCTACACACACGGGGCATATCTAGTTCAACTCTGCTTAGGAAACTGACAAGAACAGTAGCTTCTCTTCAGTCCAATACACTGTACTTGCTGGGAACAGACGCGAGTGCTATTTGCACTGTGTATGGCAATGGGAGCGCAATAGTGACTCTTCTTAGCAGAAAACAACTCTTGCTCGTAGGACCAGAAACTGCATGGGATTCAACTCCGTTTAGGACTGGGAAACAAACGCTAGCTCGCCTTGCAAGAAACACACTCTGCTTTTGAGAAAACAGCACTCTTCTACTCTCCTGTGTTTCCTATAGGGCCAGAACAGTGAGCTTGCTCAGAACAAAAGAACTGTGCTTCCTACACACACGGGGCATATCTAGTTCAACTCTGCTTAGGAAACTGACAAGAACAGTAGCTTCTCTTCAGTCCAATACACTGTACTTGCTGGGAACAGACGCGAGTGCTATTTGCACTGTGTATGGCAATGGGAGCGCAATAGTGACTCTTCTTAGCAGAAAACAACTCTTGCTCGTAGGACCAGAAACTGCATGGGATTCAACTCCGTTTAGGACTGGGAAACAAACGCTAGCTCGCCTTGCAAGAAACACACTCTGCTTTTGAGAAAACAGCACTCTTCTACTCTCCTGTGTTTCCTATAGGGCCAGAACAGTGAGCTTGCTCAGAACAAAAGAACTGTGCTTCCTACACACACGGGGCATATCTAGTTCAACTCTGCTTAGGAAACTGACAAGAACAGTAGCTTCTCTTCAGTCCAATACACTGTACTTGCTGGGAACAGACGCGAGTGCTATTTGCACTGTGTATTATGGCAAGGGGAGCGCAATAGTGACTCTTCTTAGCAGAAAACAACTCTTGCTCGTAGGACCAGAAACTGCATGGGATTCAACTCCGTTTAGGACTGGGAAACAAACGCTAGCTCGCCTTGCAAGAAACACACTCTGCTTTTGAGAAAACAGCACTCTTCTACTCTCCTGTGTTTCCTATAGGGCCAGAACAGTGAGCTTGCTCAGAACAAAAGAACTGTGCTTCCTACACACACGGGGCATATCTAGTTCAACTCTGCTTAGGAAACTGACAAGAACAGTAGCTTCTCTTCAGTCCAATACACTGTACTTGCTGGGAACAGACGCGAGTGCTATTTGCACTGTGTATTATGGCAATGGGAGCGCAATAGTGACTCTTCTTAGCAGAAAACAACTCTTGCTCGTAGGACCAGAAACTGCATGGGATTCAACTCCATTTAGGACTGGGAAACAAACGCTAGCTCGCCTTGCAAGAAACACACTCTGCTTTTGAGAAAACAGCACTCTTCTACTCTCCTGTGTTTCCTATAGGGCCAGAACATTGAGCTTGCTCAGAACAAAAGAACTGTGCTTCCTACACACACGGGGCATATCTAGTTCAACTCTGCTTAGGAAACTGACAAGAACAGTAGCTTCTCTTCAGTCCAATACACTGTACTTGCTGGGAACAGACGCGAGTGCTATTTGCACTGTGTATTATGGCAATGGGAGCGCAATAGTGACTCTTCTTAGCAGAAAACAACTCTTGCTCGTAGGACCAGAAACTGCATGGGATTCAACTCCGTTTAGGACTGGGAAACAAACGCTAGCTCGCCTTGCAAGAAACACACTCTGCTTTTGAGAAAACAGCACTCTTCTACTCTCCTGTGTTTCCTATAGGGCCAGAACAGTGAGCTTGCTCAGAACAAAAGAACTGTGCTTCCTACACACACGGGGCATATCTAGTTCAACTCTGCTTAGGAAACTGACAAGAACAGTAGCTTCTCTTCAGTCCAATACACTGTACTTGCTGGGAACAGACGCGAGTGCTATTTGCACTGTGTATGGCAATGGGAGCACAATAGTGACTCTTCTTAGCAGAAAACAACTCTTGCTCGTAGGACCAGAAACTGCATGGGATTCAACTCCGTTTAGGACTGGGAAACAAACGCTAGCTCGCCTTGCAAGAAACACACTCTGCTTTTGAGAAAACAGCACTCTTCTACTCTCCTGTGTTTCCTATAGGGCCAGAACAGTGAGCTTGCTCAGAACAAAAGAACTGTGCTTCCTACACACACGGGGCATATCTAGTTCAACTCTGCTTAGGAAACTGACAAGAACAGTAGCTTCTCTTCAGTCCAATACACTGTACTTGCTGGGAACAGACACGAGTGCTATTTGCACTGTGTATGGCAATGGGAGCGCAATAGTGACTCTTCTTAGCAGAAAACAACTCTTGCTCATAGGACCAGAAACTGCATGGGATTCAACTCCGTTTAGGACTGGGAAACAAACGCTAGCTCGCCTTGCAAGAAACACACTCTGCTTTTGAGAAAACAGCACTCTTTTACTCTCCTGTGTTTCCTATAGGGCCAGAACATTGAGCTTGCTCAGAACAAAAGAACTGTGCTTCCTACACACACGGGGCATATCTAGTTCAACTCTGCTTAGGAAACTGACAAGAACAGTAGCTTCTCTTCAGTCCAATACACTGTACTTGCTGGGAACAGACACGAGTGCTATTTGCACTGTGTATTATGGCAATGGGAGCGCAATAGTGACTCTTCTTAGCAGAAAACAACTCTTGCTCGTAGGACCAGAAACTGCATGGGATTCAACTCCGTTTAGGACTGGGAAACAAACGCTAGCTCGCCTTGCAAGAAACACACTCTGCTTTTGAGAAAACAGCACTCTTCTACTCTCCTGTGTTTCCTATAGGGCCAGAACAGTGAGCTTGCTCAGAACAAAAGAACTGTGCTTCCTACACACACGGGGCATATCTAGTTCAACTCTGCTTAGGAAACTGACAAGAACAGTAGCTTCTCTTCAGTCCAATACACTGTACTTGCTGGGAACAGACGCGAGTGCTATTTGCACTGGGTATTATCGCAATGGGAGCGCAATAGTGACTCTTCTTAGCAGAAAACAACTCTTGCTCGTAGGACCAGAAACTGCATGGGATTCAACTCCGTTTAGGACTGGGAAACAAACGCTAGCTCGCCTTGCAAGAAACACACTCTGCTTTTGAGAAAACAGCACTCTTCTACTCTCCTGTGTTTCCTATAGGGCCAGAACAGTGAGCTTGCTCAGAACAAAAGAACTGTGCTTCCTACACACACGGGGCATATCTAGTTCAACTCTGCTTAGGAAACTGACAAGAACAGTAGCTTCTCTTCAGTCCAATACACTGTACTTGCTGGGAACAGACGCGAGTGCTATTTGCACTGTGTATTATGGCAATGGGAGCGCAATAGGGACTCTTCTTAGCAGAAAACAACTCTTGCTCGTAGGACCAGAAACTGCATGGGATTCAACTCCGTTTAGGACTGGGAAACAAACACTAGCTCGCCTTGCAAGAAACACACTCTGCTTTTGAGAAAACAGCACTCTTCTACTCTCCTGTGTTTCCTATAGGGCCAGAACAGTGAGCTTGCTCAGAACAAAAGAACTGTGCTTCCTACACACACGGGGCATATCTAGTTCAACTCTGCTTAGGAAACTGACAAGAACAGTAGCTTCTCTTCAGTCCAATACACTGTACTTGCTGGGAACAGACGCGAGTGCTCTTTGCACTGTGTATGGCAATGGGAGCGCAATAGTGACTCTTCTTAGCAGAAAACAACTCTTGCTCGTAGGACCAGAAACTGCATGGGATTCAACTCCGTTTAGGACTGGGAAACAAACGCTAGCTCGCCTTGCAAGAAACACACTCTGCTTTTGAGAAAACAGCACTCTTCTACTCTCCTGTGTTTCCTATAGGGCCAGAACAGTGAGCTTGCTCAGAACAAAAGAACTGTGCTTCCTACACACACGGGGCATATCTAGTTCAACTCTGCTTAGGAAACTGACAAGAACAGTAGCTTCTCTTCAGTCCAATACACTGTACTTGCTGGGAACAGACGCGAGTGCTATTTGCACTGTGTATGGCAATGGGAGCGCAATAGTGACTCTTCTTAGCAGAAAACAACTCTTGCTCGTAGGACCAGAAACTGCATGGGATTCAACTCCGTTTAGGACTGGGAAACAAACGCTAGCTCGCCTTGCAAGAAACACACTCTGCTTTTGAGAAAACAGCACTCTTCTACTCTCCTGTGTTTCCTATAGGGCCAGAACAGTGAGCTTGCTCAGAACAAAAGAACTGTGCTTCCTACACACACGGGGCATATCTAGTTCAACTCTGCTTAGGAAACTGACAAGAACAGTAGCTTCTCTTCAGTCCAATACACTGTACTTGCTGGGAACAGACGCGAGTGCTATTTGCACTGTGTATTATGGCAAGGGGAGCGCAATAGTGACTCTTCTTAGCAGAAAACAACTCTTGCTCGTAGGACCAGAAACTGCATGGGATTCAACTCCGTTTAGGACTGGGAAACAAACGCTAGCTCGCCTTGCAAGAAACACACTCTGCTTTTGAGAAAACAGCACTCTTCTACTCTCCTGTGTTTCCTATAGGGCCAGAACAGTGAGCTTGCTCAGAACAAAAGAACTGTGCTTCCTACACACACGGGGCATATCTAGTTCAACTCTGCTTAGGAAACTGACAAGAACAGTAGCTTCTCTTCAGTCCAATACACTGTACTTGCTGGGAACAGACGCGAGTGCTATTTGCACTGTGTATTATGGCAATGGGAGCGCAATAGTGACTCTTCTTAGCAGAAAACAACTCTTGCTCGTAGGACCAGAAACTGCATGGGATTCAACTCCATTTAGGACTGGGAAACAAACGCTAGCTCGCCTTGCAAGAAACACACTCTGCTTTTGAGAAAACAGCACTCTTCTACTCTCCTGTGTTTCCTATAGGGCCAGAACATTGAGCTTGCTCAGAACAAAAGAACTGTGCTTCCTACACACACGGGGCATATCTAGTTCAACTCTGCTTAGGAAACTGACAAGAACAGTAGCTTCTCTTCAGTCCAATACACTGTACTTGCTGGGAACAGACGCGAGTGCTATTTGCACTGTGTATTATGGCAATGGGAGCGCAATAGTGACTCTTCTTAGCAGAAAACAACTCTTGCTCGTAGGACCAGAAACTGCATGGGATTCAACTCCGTTTAGGACTGGGAAACAAACGCTAGCTCGCCTTGCAAGAAACACACTCTGCTTTTGAGAAAACAGCACTCTTCTACTCTCCTGTGTTTCCTATAGGGCCAGAACAGTGAGCTTGCTCAGAACAAAAGAACTGTGCTTCCTACACACACGGGGCATATCTAGTTCAACTCTGCTTAGGAAACTGACAAGAACAGTAGCTTCTCTTCAGTCCAATACACTGTACTTGCTGGGAACAGACGCGAGTGCTATTTGCACTGTGTATGGCAATGGGAGCGCAATAGTGACTCTTCTTAGCAGAAAACAACTCTTGCTCGTAGGACCAGAAACTGCATGGGATTCAACTCCGTTTAGGACTGGGAAACAAACGCTAGCTCGCCTTGCAAGAAACACACTCTGCTTTTGAGAAAACAGCACTCTTCTACTCTCCTGTGTTTCCTATAGGGCCAGAACAGTGAGCTTGCTCAGAACAAAAGAACTGTGCTTCCTACACACACGGGGCATATCTAGTTCAACTCTGCTTAGGAAACTGACAAGAACAGTAGCTTCTCTTCAGTCCAATACACTGTACTTGCTGGGAACAGACACGAGTGCTATTTGCACTGTGTATTATGGCAATGGGAGCGCAATAGTGACTCTTCTTAGCAGAAAACAACTCTTGCTCGTAGGACCAGAAACTGCATGGGATTCAACTCCGTTTAGGACTGGGAAACAAACGCTAGCTCGCCTTGCAAGAAACACACTCTGCTTTTGAGAAAACAGCACTCTTCTACTCTCCTGTGTTTCCTATAGGGCCAGAACAGTGAGCTTGCTCAGAACAAAAGAACTGTGCTTCCTACACACACGGGGCATATCTAGTTCAACTCTGCTTAGGAAACTGACAAGAACAGTAGCTTCTCTTCAGTCCAATACACTGTACTTGCTGGGAACAGACGCGAGTGCTATTTGCACTGGGTATTATCGCAATGGGAGCGCAATAGTGACTCTTCTTAGCAGAAAACAACTCTTGCTCGTAGGACCAGAAACTGCATGGGATTCAACTCCGTTTAGGACTGGGAAACAAACGCTAGCTCGCCTTGCAAGAAACACACTCTGCTTTTGAGAAAACAGCACTCTTCTACTCTCCTGTGTTTCCTATAGGGCCAGTACAGTGAGCTTGCTCAGAACAAAAGAACTGTGCTTCCTAAACACACGGGGCAGATCTAGTTCAACTCTGCTTAGGAAACTGACAAGAACAGTAGCTTCTCTTCAGTCCAATACACTGTACTTGCTGGGAACAGACGCGAGTGCTATTTGCACTGTGTATTATGGCAATGGGAGCGCAATAGTGACTCTTCTTAGCAGAAAACAACTCTTGCTCGTAGGACCAGAAACTGCATGGGATTCAACTCCGTTTAGGACTGGGAAACAAACGCTAGCTCGCCTTGCAAGAAACACACTCTGCTTTTGAGAAAACAGCACTCTTCTACTCTCCTGTGTTTCCTATAGGGCCAGAACAGTGAGCTTGCTCAGAACAAAAGAACTGTGCTTCCTACACACACGGGGCATATCTAGTTCAACTCTGCTTAGGAAACTGACAAGAACAGTAGCTTCTCTTCAGTCCAATACACTGTACTTGCTGGGAACAGACGCGAGTGCTATTTGCACTGTGTATGGCAATGGGAGCGCAATAGTGACTCTTCTTAGCAGAAAACAACTCTTGCTCGTAGGACCAGAAACTGCATGGGATTCAACTCCGTTTAGGACTGGGAAACAAACGCTAGCTCGCCTTGCAAGAAACACACTCTGCTTTTGAGAAAACAGCACTCTTCTACTCTCCTGTGTTTCCTATAGGGCCAGAACATTGAGCTTGCTCAGAACAATAGAACTGTGCTTCCTACACACACGGGGCATATCTAGTTCAACTCTGCTTAGGAAACTGACAAGAACAGTAGCTTCTCTTCAGTCCAATACACTGTACTTGCTGGGAACAGACGCGAGTGCTATTTGCACTGTGTATGGCAATGGGAGCGCAATAGTGACTCTTCTTAGCAGAAAACAACTCTTGCTCGTAGGACCAGAAACTGCATGGGATTCAACTCCGTTTAGGACTGGGAAACAAACGCTAGCTCGCCTTGCAAGAAACACACTCTGCTTTTGAGAAAACAGCACTCTTCTACTCTCCTGTGTTTCCTATAGGGCCAGAACAGTGAGCTTGCTCAGAACAAAAGAACTGTGCTTCCTACACACACGGGGCATATCTAGTTCAACTCTGCTTAGGAAACTGACAAGAACAGTAGCTTCTCTTCAGTCCAATACACTGTACTTGCTGGGAACAGACGCGAGTGCTATTTGCACTGTGTATTATGGCAATGGGAGCGCAATAGTGACTCTTCTTAGCAGAAAACAACTCTTGCTCGTAGGACCAGAAACTGCATGGGATTCAACTCCGTTTAGGACTGGGAAACAAACGCTAGCTCGCCTTGCAAGAAACACACTCTGCTTTTGAGAAAACAGCACTCTTCTACTCTCCTGTGTTTCCTATAGGGCCAGAACAGTGAGCTTGCTCAGAACAAAAGAACTGTGCTTCCTACACACACGGGGCATATCTAGTTCAACTCTGCTTAGGAAACTGACAAGAACAGTAGCTTCTCTTCAGTCCAATACACTGTACTTGCTGGGAACAGACGCGAGTGCTATTTGCACTGTGTATTATGGCAATGGGAGCGCAATAGGGACTCTTCTTAGCAGAAAACAACTCTTGCTCGTAGGACCAGAAACTGCATGGGATTCAACTCCGTTTAGGACTGGGAAACAAACGCTAGCTCGCCTTGCAAGAAACACACTCTGCTTTTGAGAAAACAGCACTCTTCTACTCTCCTGTGTTTCCTATAGGGCCAGAACAGTGAGCTTGCTCAGAACAAAAGAACTGTGCTTCCTACACACACGGGGCATATCTAGTTCAACTCTGCTTAGGAAACTGACAAGAACAGTAGCTTCTCTTCAGTCCAATACACTGTACTTGCTGGGAACAGACGCGAGTGCTATTTGCACTGTGTATGGCAATGGGAGCGCAATAGTGACTCTTCTTAGCAGAAAACAACTCTTGCTCGTAGGACCAGAAACTGCATGGGATTCAACTCCGTTTAGGACTGGGAAACAAACGCTAGCTCGCCTTGCAAGAAACACACTCTGCTTTTGAGAAAACAGCACTCTTCTACTCTCCTGTGTTTCCTATAGGGCCAGAACAGTGAGCTTGCTCAGAACAAAAGAACTGTGCTTCCTACACACACGGGGCATATCTAGTTCAACTCTGCTTAGGAAACTGACAAGAACAGTAGCTTCTCTTCAGTCCAATACACTGTACTTGCTGGGAACAGACGCGAGTGCTATTTGCACTGTGTATTATGGCAATGGGAGCGCAATAGTGACTCTTCTTAGCAGAAAACAACTCTTGCTCGTAGGACCAGAAACTGCATGGGATTCAACTCCGTTTAGGACTGGGAAACAAACGCTAGCTTGCCTTGCAAGAAACACACTCTGCTTTTGAGAAAACAGCACTCTTCTACTCTCCTGTGTTTCCTATAGGGCCAGTACAGTGAGCTTGCTCAGAACAAAAGAACTGTGCTTCCTACACACACGGGGCAGATCTAGTTCAACTCTGCTTAGGAAACTGACAAGAACAGTAGCTTCTCTTCAGTCCAATACACTGTACTTGCTGGGAACAGACGCGAGTGCTATTTGCACTGTGTATTATGGCAATGGGAGCGCAATAGTGACTCTTCTTAGCAGAAAACAACTCTTGCTCGTAGGACCAGAAACTGCATGGGATTCAACTCCGTTTAGGACTGGGAAACAAACGCTAGCTCGCCTTGCAAGAAACACACTCTGCTTTTGAGAAAACAGCACTCTTCTACTCTCCTGTGTTTCCTATAGGGCCAGAACAGTGAGCTTGCTCAGAACAAAAGAACTGTGCTTCCTACACACACGGGGCATATCTAGTTCAACTCTGCTTAGGAAACTGACAAGAACAGTAGCTTCTCTTCAGTCCAATACACTGTACTTGCTGGGAACAGACGCGAGTGCTATTTGCACTGTGTATTATGGCAATGGGAGCGCAATAGGGACTCTTCTTAGCAGAAAACAACTCTTGCTCGTAGGACCAGAAACTGCATGGGATTCAACTCCGTTTAGGACTGGGAAACAAACGCTAGCTCGCCTTGCAAGAAACACACTCTGCTTTTGAGAAAACAGCACTCTTCTACTCTCCTGTGTTTCCTATAGGGCCAGAACAGTGAGCTTGCTCAGAACAAAAGAACTGTGCTTCCTACACACACGGGGCATATCTAGTTCAACTCTGCTTAGGAAACTGACAAGAACAGTAGCTTCTCTTCAGTCCAATACACTGTACTTGCTGGGAACAGACGCGAGTGCTATTTGCACTGTGTATGGCAATGGGAGCGCAATAGTGACTCTTCTTAGCAGAAAACAACTCTTGCTCGTAGGACCAGAAACTGCATGGGATTCAACTCCGTTTAGGACTGGGAAACAAACGCTAGCTCGCCTTGCAAGAAACACACTCTGCTTTTGAGAAAACAGCACTCTTCTACTCTCCTGTGTTTCCTATAGGGCCAGAACAGTGAGCTTGCTCAGAACAAAAGAACTGTGCTTCCTACACACACGGGGCATATCTAGTTCAACTCTGCTTAGGAAACTGACAAGAACAGTAGCTTCTCTTCAGTCCAATACACTGTACTTGCTGGGAACAGACGCGAGTGCTATTTGCACTGTGTATTATGGCAATGGGAGCGCAATAGTGACTCTTCTTAGCAGAAAACAACTCTTGCTCGTAGGACCAGAAACTGCATGGGATTCAACTCCGTTTAGGACTGGGAAACAAACGCTAGCTTGCCTTGCAAGAAACACACTCTGCTTTTGAGAAAACAGCACTCTTCTACTCTCCTGTGTTTCCTATAGGGCCAGTACAGTGAGCTTGCTCAGAACAAAAGAACTGTGCTTCCTACACACACGGGGCAGATCTAGTTCAACTCTGCTTAGGAAACTGACAAGAACAGTAGCTTCTCTTCAGTCCAATACACTGTACTTGCTGGGAACAGACGCGAGTGCTATTTGCACTGTGTATTATGGCAATGGGAGCGCAATAGTGACTCTTCTTAGCAGAAAACAACTCTTGCTCGTAGGACCAGAAACTGCATGGGATTCAACTCCGTTTAGGACTGGGAAACAAACGCTAGCTCGCCTTGCAAGAAACACACTCTGCTTTTGAGAAAACAGCACTCTTCTACTCTCCTGTGTTTCCTATAGGGCCAGAACAGTGAGCTTGCTCAGAACAAAAGAACTGTGCTTCCTACACACACGGGGCATATCTAGTTCAACTCTGCTTAGGAAACTGACAAGAACAGTAGCTTCTCTTCAGTCCAATACACTGTACTTGCTGGGAACAGACGCGAGTGCTATTTGCACTGTGTATGGCAATGGGAGCGCAATAGTGACTCTTCTTAGCAGAAAACAACTCTTGCTCGTAGGACCAGAAACTGCATGGGATTCAACTCCGTTTAGGACTGGGAAACAAACGCTAGCTCGCCTTGCAAGAAACACACTCTGCTTTTGAGAAAACAGCACTCTTCTACTCTCCTGTGTTTCCTATAGGGCCAGAACATTGAGCTTGCTCAGAACAATAGAACTGTGCTTCCTACACACACGGGGCATATCTAGTTCAACTCTGCTTAGGAAACTGACAAGAACAGTAGCTTCTCTTCAGTCCAATACACTGTACTTGCTGGGAACAGACACGAGTGCTATTTGCACTGTGTATGGCAATGGGAGCGCAATAGTGACTCTTCTTAGCAGAAAACAACTCTTGCTCGTAGGACCAGAAACTGCATGGGATTCAACTCCGTTTAGGACTGGGAAACAAACGCTAGCTCGCCTTGCAAGAAACACACTCTGCTTTTGAGAAAACAGCACTCTTCTACTCTCCTGTGTTTCCTATAGGGCCAGAACAGTGAGCTTGCTCAGAACAAAAGAACTGTGCTTCCTACACACACGGGGCATATCTAGTTCAACTCTGCTTAGGAAACTGACAAGAACAGTAGCTTCTCTTCAGTCCAATACACTGTACTTGCTGGGAACAGACGCGAGTGCTATTTGCACTGTGTATTATGGCAATGGGAGCGCAATAGTGACTCTTCTTAGCAGAAAACAACTCTTGCTCGTAGGACCAGAAAC
Organism: Peromyscus eremicus; assembly: GCF_949786415.1. NCBI lineage: Eukaryota > Metazoa > Chordata > Mammalia > Rodentia > Cricetidae > Peromyscus > Peromyscus eremicus. The sequence goes on from NW_026738426.1 coordinate 16,700, forward strand.
TGCATGGGATTCAACTCCGTTTAGGACTGGGAAACAAACGCTAGCTCGCCTTGCAAGAAACACACTCTGCTTTTGAGAAAACAGCACTCTTCTACTCTCCTGTGTTTCCTATAGGGCCAGAACAGTGAGCTTGCTCAGAACAAAAGAACTGTGCTTCCTACACACACGGGGCATATCTAGTTCAACTCTGCTTAGGAAACTGACAAGAACAGTAGCTTCTCTTCAGTCCAATACACTGTACTTGCTGGGAACAGACGCGAGTGCTATTTGCACTGTGTATTATGGCAATGGGAGCGCAATAGGGACTCTTCTTAGCAGAAAACAACTCTTGCTCGTAGGACCAGAAACTGCATGGGATTCAACTCCGTTTAGGACTGGGAAACAAACGCTAGCTCGCCTTGCAAGAAACACACTCTGCTTTTGAGAAAACAGCACTCTT
>NW_026738427.1:0-17120 GCF_949786415.1 Peromyscus eremicus
GGGAAACAAATGCTAGCTCGCCTTACATGAAACAAACTCTGCTTTTGAGAAAAGAGCACTCTTCTACTCTACTGTCTTTCCTATGGGGTCGAAACAGTGAGCTTGCTCAGAACAAAAGAACTGTGCTTCCTACACACGTGGGCCATATCTAGTTCAACTCTGCTTAGAAAACTGAAAAGAACATTAGATCCTCTTCAGTCCAATACACTGTACTTGCTGGGAATAGGGCCAGAACAGTGAGCTTGCTCAGAACATAAGAACTGAGCTTCGTACACACACGGGCCATATCTAGTTCAACTCTGCTTAGGAAACTGACAAGAACAGTAGCTCCTCCTCAGTCCGATACACTGTACTTGCTGGGAACAGGCGCCAGTGCTATTTGCACTGTGTATGGCAATGGGAGTGCAATAGTGACTTTCCTTACCAGAAAACAACTCTTGCTCATAGTACCAGAAACTGCATGGGATTCAACTCCATTTAGGACTGGGGAACAAACGCTATCTCGCCTTACAAGAAACACACTCTGCTTTAGAGAAAGAAGCACTCTTCTAGTCTTCTGTGTTTCCTATGGGGTCCAAACAGTGAGGTTGCTCAGAACAAAAGAACTATGCTTCCTACACACACAGACCATATGTAGTTCAACTCTGCTTAGGAACCTTACAAGAACAGTAGCTCCTCTTCAGTCCACACTCTGTACTTGCTGGGAACAGACGCGAGTGCTACTTGCACTGTGTATGGCAATGGGAGCGCAATAGTGACTCGTCTTACCAGAAAACAACTCTTCCTCATAGGACAAAAAACTGCATGTGACTCAACTCCATTTAGGACTGGGAAACAAACTCTAGCTCGCCTTACAAGAAACACACACTGCTTTTGAGAAAAGAGCACTCTTCTACTCTTCTGTGTTTCCCATAGGGCCAGAACGGTGAGCTTGCTGAGAACAAAAAAACTGTGCTTCCTACACACACGGGCCATATCTAGTTCAACTCTGCTTAGGAAACTGACAAGAACAGTAGCTCCTCTTCAGTCCAATACACTGTACCTGCTGGGATCAGACGCGAGTGCTATTTGCACTGTGTATTACAATGGGAGCGCAATAGTGACTTTCTTAACAGAAAAAAACTCTTGCTCGTAGGACCAGAAACTGCATGGGATTCAACTCCGTTTAGGACTGGGAAACAAACGCTAGCTCGCCTTGCAAGAAACACACTCTGCTTTTGAGAAAACAGCACTCTTCTACTCTCCTGTGTTTCCTATAGGGCCAGAACATTGAGCTTGCTCAGAACAAAAGAACTGTGCTTCCTACACACACGGGGCATATCTAGTTCAACTCTGCTTAGGAAACTGACAAGAACAGTAGCTTCTCTTCAGTCCAATACACTGTACTTGCTGGGAACAGACGCGAGTGCTATTTGCACTGTGTATGGCAATGGGAGCGCAATAGTGACTCTTCTTAGCAGAAAACAACTCTTGCTCGTAGGACCAGAAACTGCATGGGATTCAACTCCGTTTAGGACTGGGAAACAAACGCTAGCTCGCCTTGCAAGAAACACACTCTGCTTTTGAGAAAACAGCACTCTTCTACTCTCCTGTGTTTCCTATAGGGCCAGAACAGTGAGCTTGCTCAGAACAAAAGAACTGTGCTTCCTACACACACGGGGCATATCTAGTTCAACTCTGCTTAGGAAACTGACAAGAACAGTAGCTTCTCTTCAGTCCAATACACTGTATTTGCTGGGAACAGACGCGAGTGCTATTTGCACTGTGTATGGCAATGGGAGCGCAATAGTGACTCTTCTTAGCAGAAAACAACTCTTGCTCGTAGGACCAGAAACTGCATGGGATTCAACTCCGTTTAGGACTGGGAAACAAACGCTAGCTCGCCTTGCAAGAAACACACTCTGCTTTTGAGAAAACAGCACTCTTCTACTCTCCTGTGTTTCCTATAGGGCCAGAACAGTGAGCTTGCTCAGAACAAAAGAACTGTGCTTCCTACACACACGGGGCATATCTAGTTCAACTCTGCTTAGGAAACTGACAAGAACAGTAGCTTCTCTTCAGTCCAATACACTGTACTTGCTGGGAACAGACGCGAGTGCTATTTGCACTGTGTATGGCAATGGGAGCACAATAGTGACTCTTCTTAGCAGAAAACAACAGTTCCTAGTAGGAGCAGAAACTGCATGGGATTCAACTCCGTTTAGGACTGGGAAACAAACGCTAGCTCGCCTTGCAAGAAACACACTCTGCTTTTGAGAAAACAGCACTCTTCTACTCTCCTGTGTTTCCTATACGGCCAGAACATTGAGCTTGCTCAGAACAAAAGAACTGTGCTTCCTACACACACGGGGCATATCTAGTTCAACTCTGCTTAGGAAACTGACAAGAACAGTAGCTTCTCTTCAGTCCAATACACTGTACTTGCTGGGAACAGATGCGAGTGCTATTTGCACTGTGTATGGCAATGGGAGCGCAATAGTGACTCTTCTTAGCAGAAAACAACTCTTGCTCGTAGGACCAGAAACTGCATGGGATTCAACTCCGTTTAGGACTGGGAAACAAACGCTAGCTCGCCTTGCAAGAAACACACTCTGCTTTTGAGAAAACAGCACTCTTCTACTCTCCTGTGTTTCCTATAGGGCCAGAACAGTGAGCTTGCTCAGAACAAAAGAACTGTGATTCCTACACACACGGGGCATATCTAGTTCAACTCTGCTTAGGAAACTGACAAGAACAGTAGCTTCTCTTCAGTCCAATACACTGTACTTGCTGTGAACAGACGCGAGTGCTATTTGCACTGTGTATGGCAATGGGAGCGCAATAGTGACTCTTCTTAGCAGAAAACAACTCTTGCTCGTAGGACCAGAAACTGCATGGGATTCAACTCCGTTTAGGACTGGGAAACAAACGCTAGCTCGCCTTGCAAGAAACACACTCTGCTTTTGAGAAAACAGCACTCTTCTACTCTCCTGTGTTTCCTATAGGGCCAGAACATTGAGCTTGCTCAGAACAAAAGAATTGTGCTTCCTACACACACGGGGCATATCTAGTTCAACTCTGCTTAGGAAACTGATAAGAACAGATGCTTCTCTTCAGTCCAATACACTGTACTTGCTGGGAACAGACGCGAGTGCTATTTGCACTGTGTATGGCAATGGGAGTGCAATAGTGACTCTTCTATGGAGAAAACATCTTTTGCTAGTAGGAGCAGAAACTGCATGGGATTCAACTCCGTTTAGGACTGGGAAACCAACGCTAGCTCGCCTTGCAAGAAACACACTCTGCTTTTGAGAAAACAGCACTCTTCTACTCTCCTGTGTTTCCTATAGGGCCAGAACATTGAGCTTGCTCAGAACAAAAGAACTGTGCTTCCTATACACACGGGGCATATCTAGTTCAACTCTGCTTAGGAAACTGACAAGAACAGTAGCTTCTCTTCAGTCCAATACACTGTACTTGCTGGAAACAGACGCGAGTGCTATCTGCACTGTGTATGGCAATGGGAGCACAATAGTGACTCTTCTTAGCAGAAAACAACTCTTGCTCGTAGGACCAGAAACTGCATGGGATTCAACTCCGTTTAGGACTGGGAAACAAACGCTAGCTCGCCTTGCAAGGAACACACTCTGCTTTTGAGAAAACAGCACTCTTCTACTCTCCTGTGTTTCCTATAGGGCCAGGACAGTGAGCTTGCTCAGAACAAAAGAACTCTGCTTCCTACACACACGGGGCATATCTAGTTCAACTCTGCTTAGGAAACTGACAAGAACAGTAGCTTCTCTTCAGTCCAATACACTGTACTTGCTGGGAACAGATGCGAGTGCTATTTGCACTGTGTATGGCAATGGGAGCGCAATAGTGACTCTTCTTAGCAGAAAACAACTCTTGCTCGTAGGACCAGAAACTGCATGGGATTCAACTCCGTTTAGGACTGGGAAACAAACGCTAGCTCGCCTTGCAAGAAACACACTCTGCTTTTGAGAAAACAGCACTCTTCTACTCTCCTGTGTTTCCCATAGGGCCAGAACAGTGAGCTTGCTCAGAACAAAAGAACTGTGCTTCCTACACACACGGGGCATATCTAGTTCAACTCTGCTTAGGAAACTGACAAGAACAGTAGCTTCTCTTCAGTCCAATACACTGTACTTGCTGGGAACAGACGCGAGTGCTATTTGCACTGTGTATGGCAATGGGAGCGCAATAGTGACTCTTCTTAGCAGAAAACAACTCTTGCTCGTAGGACCAGAAACTGCATGGGATTCAACTCCGTTTAGGACTGGGAAACAAACGCTAGCTCGCCTTGCAAGAAACACACTCTGCTTTTGAGAAAACAGCACTCTTCTACTCTCCTGTGTTTCCTATAGGGCCAGAACAGTGAGCTTGCTCAGAACAAAAGAACTGTGCTTCCTACACACACGGGGCATATCTAGTTCAACTCTGCTTAGGAAACTGACAAGAACAGTAGCTTCTCTTCAGTCCAATACACTGTACTTGCTGGGAACAGACGCGAGTGCTATTTGCACTGTGTATGGCAAAGGGAGCACAATAGTGACTCTTCTTAGCAGAAAAAAACTCTTGCTCGTAGGACCAGAAACTGCATGGGATTCAACTCCGTTTAGGACTGGGAAACAAACGCTAGCTCGCCTTGCAAGAAACACACTCTGCTTTTGAGAAAACAGCACTCTTCTACTCTCCTGTGTTTCCTATAGGGCCAGAACAGTGAGCTTGCTCAGAACAAAAGAACTGTGCTTCCTACACACACGGGGCATATCTAGTTCAACTCTGCTTAGGAAACTGACAAGAACAGTAGCTTCTCTTCAGTCCAATACACTGTACTTGCTGGGAACAGACGCGAGTGCTATTTGCACTGTGTATGGCAATGGGAGCGCAATAGTGACTCTTCTTAGCAGAAAACAACTCTTGCTCGTAGGACCAGAAACTGCATGGGATTCAACTCCGTTTAGGACTGGGAAACAAACGCTAGCTCGCCTTGCAAGAAACACACTCTGCTTTTGAGAAAACAGCACTCTTCTACTCTCCTGTGTTTCCTATAGGGCCAGAACAGTGAGCTTGCTCAGAACAAAAGAACTGTGCTTCCTACACACACGGGGCATATCTAGTTCAACTCTGCTTAGGAAACTGACAAGAACAGTAGCTTCTCTTCAGTCCAATACACTGTACTTGCTGGGAACAGACGCGAGTGCTATTTGCACTGTGTATGGCAATGGGAGCGCAATAGTGACTCTTCTTAGCAGAAAACAACTCTTGCTCGTAGGACCAGAAACTGCATGGGATTCAACTCCGTTTAGGACTGGGAAACAAACGCTAGCTCGCCTTGCAAGAAACACACTCTGCTTTTGAGAAAACAGCACTCTTCTACTCTCCTGTGTTTCCTATAGGGCCAGAACAGTGAGCTTGCTCAGAACAAAAGAACTGTGCTTCCTACACACACGGGGCATATCTAGTTCAACTCTGCTTAGGAAACTGACAAGAACAGTAGCTTCTCTTCAGTCCAATACACTGTACTTGCTGGGAACAGACGCGAGTGCTATTTGCACTGTGTATGGCAATGGGAGCGCAATAGTGACTCTTCTTAGCAGAAAACAACTCTTGCTCGTAGGACCAGAAACTGCATGGGATTCAACTCCGTTTAGGACTGGGAAACAAACGCTAGCTCGCCTTGCAAGAAACACACTCTGCTTTTGAGAAAACAGCACTCTTCTACTCTCCTGTGTTTCCTCTAGGGCCAGAACAGTGAGCTTGCTCAGAACAAAAGAACTGTGCTTCCTACACACACGGGGCATATCTAGTTCAACTCTGCTTAGGAAACTGACAAGAACAGTAGCTTCTCTTCAGTCCAATACACTGTACTTGCTGGGAACAGATGCGAGTGCTATTTGCACTGTGTATGGCAATGGGAGCGCAATAGTGACTCTTCTTAGCAGAAAACAACTCTTGCTCGTAGGACCAGAAACTGCATGGGATTCAACTCCGTTTAGGACTGGGAAACAAACGCTAGCTCGCCTTGCAAGAAACACACTCTGCTTTTGAGAAAACAGCACTCTTCTACTCTCCTGTGTTTCCCATAGGGCCAGAACAGTGAGCTTGCTCAGAACAAAAGAACTGTGCTTCCTACACACACGGGGCATATCTAGTTCAACTCTGCTTAGGAAACTGACAAGAACAGTAGCTTCTCTTCAGTCCAATACACTGTACTTGCTGGGAACAGACGCGAGTGCTATTTGCACTGTGTATGGCAATGGGAGCGCAATAGTGACTCTTCTTAGCAGAAAACAACTCTTGCTCGTAGGACCAGAAACTGCATGGGATTCAACTCCGTTTAGGACTGGGAAACAAACGCTAGCTCGCCTTGCAAGAAACACACTCTGCTTTTGAGAAAACAGCACTCTTCTACTCTCCTGTGTTTCCTATAGGGCCAGAACAGTGAGCTTGCTCAGAACAAAAGAACTGTGCTTCCTACACACACGGGGCATATCTAGTTCAACTCTGCTTAGGAAACTGACAAGAACAGTAGCTTCTCTTCAGTCCAATACACTGTACTTGCTGGGAACAGACGCGAGTGCTATTTGCACTGTGTATGGCAAAGGGAGCGCAATAGTGACTCTTCTTAGCAGAAAAAAACTCTTGCTCGTAGGACCAGAAACTGCATGGGATTCAACTCCGTTTAGGACTGGGAAACAAACGCTAGCTCGCCTTGCAAGAAACACACTCTGCTTTTGAGAAAACAGCACTCTTCTACTCTCCTGTGTTTCCTATAGGGCCAGAACAGTGAGCTTGCTCAGAACAAAAGAACTGTGCTTCCTACACACACGGGGCATATCTAGTTCAACTCTGCTTAGGAAACTGACAAGAACAGTAGCTTCTCTTCAGTCCAATACACTGTACTTGCTGGGAACAGACGCGAGTGCTATTTGCACTGTGTATGGCAATGGGAGCGCAATAGTGACTCTTCTTAGCAGAAAACAACTCTTGCTCGTAGGACCAGAAACTGCATGGGATTCAACTCCGTTTAGGACTGGGAAACAAACGCTAGCTCGCCTTGCAAGAAACACACTCTGCTTTTGAGAAAACAGCACTCTTCTACTCTCCTGTGTTTCCTATAGGGCCAGAACAGTGAGCTTGCTCAGAACAAAAGAACTGTGCTTCCTACACACACGGGGCATATCTAGTTCAACTCTGCTTAGGAAACTGACAAGAACAGTAGCTTCTCTTCAGTCCAATACACTGTACTTGCTGGGAACAGACGCGAGTGCTATTTGCACTGTGTATGGCAATGGGAGCGCAATAGTGACTCTTCTTAGCAGAAAACAACTCTTGCTCGTAGGACCAGAAACTGCATGGGATTCAACTCCGTTTAGGACTGGGAAACAAACGCTAGCTCGCCTTGCAAGAAACACACTCTGCTTTTGAGAAAACAGCACTCTTCTACTCTCCTGTGTTTCCTATAGGGCCAGAACAGTGAGCTTGCTCAGAACAAAAGAACTGTGCTTCCTACACACACGGGGCATATCTAGTTCAACTCTGCTTAGGAAACTGACAAGAACAGTAGCTTCTCTTCAGTCCAATACACTGTACTTGCTGGGAACAGACGCGAGTGCTATTTGCACTGTGTATGGCAATGGGAGCGCAATAGTGACTCTTCTTAGCAGAAAACAACTCTTGCTCGTAGGACCAGAAACTGCATGGGATTCAACTCCGTTTAGGACTGGGAAACAAACGCTAGCTCGCCTTGCAAGAAACACACTCTGCTTTTGAGAAAACAGCACTCTTCTACTCTCCTGTGTTTCCTCTAGGGCCAGAACAGTGAGCTTGCTCAGAACAAAAGAACTGTGCTTCCTACACACACGGGGCATATCTAGTTCAACTCTGCTTAGGAAACTGACAAGAACAGTAGCTTCTCTTCAGTCCAATACACTGTACTTGCTGGGAACAGACGCGAGTGCTATTTGCACTGTGTATGGCAATGGGAGCGCAATAGTGACTCTTCTTAGCAGAAAACAACTCTTGCTCGTAGGACCAGAAACTGCATGGGATTCAACTCCGTTTAGGACTGGGAAACAAACGCTAGCTCGCCTTGCAAGAAACACACTCTGCTTTTGAGAAAACAGCACTCTTCTACTCTCCTGTGTTTCCTATAGGGCCAGAACAGTGAGCTTGCTCAGAACAAAAGAACTGTGCTTCCTACACACACGGGGCATATCTAGTTCAACTCTGCTTAGGAAACTGACAAGAACAGTAGCTTCTCTTCAGTCCAATACACTGTACTTGCTGGGAACAGACGCGAGTGCTATTTGCACTGTGTATGGCAATGGGAGCGCAATAGTGACTCTTCTTAGCAGAAAACAACTCTTGCTCGTAGGACCAGAAACTGCATGGGATTCAACTCCGTTTAGGACTGGGAAACAAACGCTAGCTCGCCTTGCAAGAAACACACTCTGCTTTTGAGAAAACAGCACTCTTCTACTCTCCTGTGTTTCCTATAGGGCCAGAACAGTGAGCTTGCTCAGAACAAAAGAACTGTGCTTCCTACACACACGGGGCATATCTAGTTCAACTCTGCTTAGGAAACTGACAAGAACAGTAGCTTCTCTTCAGTCCAATACACTGTACTTGCTGGGAACAGACGCGAGTGCTATTTGCACTGTGTATGGCAATGGGAGCGCAATAGTGACTCTTCTTAGCAGAAAACAACTCTTGCTCGTAGGACCAGAAACTGCATGGGATTCAACTCCGTTTAGGACTGGGAAACAAACGCTAGCTCGCCTTGCAAGAAACACACTCTGCTTTTGAGAAAACAGCACTCTTCTACTCTCCTGTGTTTCCTATAGGGCCAGAACAGTGAGCTTGCTCAGAACAAAAGAACTGTGCTTCCTACACACACGGGGCATATCTAGTTCAACTCTGCTTAGGAAACTGACAAGAACAGTAGCTTCTCTTCAGTCCAATACACTGTACTTGCTGGGAACAGACGCGAGTGCTATTTGCACTGTGTATGGCAATGGGAGGGCAATAGTGACTCTTCTTAGCAGAAAACAACTCTTGCTCGTAGGACCAGAAACTGCATGGGATTCAACTCCGTTTAGGACTGGGAAACAAACGCTAGCTCGCCTTGCAAGAAACACACTCTGCTTTTGAGAAAACAGCACTCTTCTACTCTCCTGTGCTTCCTATAGGGCCAGAACAGTGAGCTTGCTCAGAACAAAAGAACTGTGCTTCCTACACACACGGGGCATATCTAGTTCAACTCTGCTTAGGAAACTGACAAGAACAGTAGCTTCTCTTCAGTCCAATACACTGTACTTGCTGGGAACAGACGCGAGTGCTATTTGCACTGTGTATGGCAAAGGGAGCGCAATAGTGACTCTTCTTAGCAGAAAACAACTCTTGCTCGTAGGACCAGAAACTGCATGGGATTCAACTCCGTTTAGGACTGGGAAACAAACGCTAGCTCGCCTTGCAAGAAACACACTCTGCTTTTGAGAAAACAGCACTCTTCTACTCTCCTGTGTTTCCTATAGGGCCAGAACAGTGAGCTTGCTCAGAACAAAAGAACTGTGCTTCCTACACACACGGGGCATATCTAGTTCAACTCTGCTTAGGAAACTGACAAGAACAGTAGCTTCTCTTCAGTCCAATACACTGTACTTGCTGGGAACAGACGCGAGTGCTATTTGCACTGTGTATGGCAATGGGAGCGCAATAGTGACTCTTCTTAGCAGAAAACAACTCTTGCTCGTAGGACCAGAAACTGCATGGGATTCAACTCCGTTTAGGACTGGGAAACAAACGCTAGCTCGCCTTGCAAGAAACACACTCTGCTTTTGAGAAAACAGCACTCTTCTACTCTCCTGTGTTTCCTATAGGGCCAGAACAGTGAGCTTGCTCAGAACAAAAGAACTGTGCTTCCTACACACACGGGGCATATCTAGTTCAACTCTGCTTAGGAAACTGACAAGAACAGTAGCTTCTCTTCAGTCCAATACACTGTACTTGCTGGGAACAGACGCGAGTGCTATTTGCACTGTGTATGGCAATGGGAGCGCAATAGTGACTCTTCTTAGCAGAAAACAACTCTTGCTCGTAGGACCAGAAACTGCATGAGATTCAACTCCGTTTAAAACTGGGAAACAAACGCTAGCTCGCCTTGCAAGAAACACACTCTGCTTTTGAGAAAACAACACTCTTCTACTCTCCTGTGTTTCCTATAGGGCCAGAACAGTGAGCTTGCTCAGAACAAAAGAACTGTGCTTCCTACACACACGGGGCATATCTAGTTCAACTCTGCTTAGGAAACTGACAAGAACAGTAGCTTCTCTTCAGTCCAATACACTGTACTTGCTGGGAACAGACGCGAGTGCTATTTGCACTGTGTATGGCAATGGGAGCGCAATAGTGACTCTTCTTAGCAGAAAACAACTCTTGCTCGTAGGACCAGAAACTGCATGGGATTCAACTCCGTTTAGGACTGGGAAACAAACGCTAGCTCGCCTTGCAAGAAACACACTCTGCTTTTCAGAAAACAGCACTCTTCTACTCTCCTGTGTTTCCTATAGGACCAGAACAGTGAGCTTGCTCAGAACAAAAGAACTGTGCTTCCTACACACACGGGGCATATCTAGTTCAACTCTGCTTAGGAAACTGACAAGAACAGTAGCTTCTCTTCAGTCCAATACACTGTACTTGCTGGGAACAGACGCGAGTGCTATTTGCACTGTGTATGGCAATGGGAGCGCAATAGTGACTCTTCTTAGCAGAAAACAACAGTTCCTAGTAGGAGCAGAAACGGCATGGGATTCAACTCCGTTTAGGACTGGGAAACAAACGCTAGCTCGCCTTGCAAGAAACACACTCTGCTTTTGAGAAAACAGCACTCTTCTACTCTCCTGTGTTTCCTATAGGGCCAGAACATTGAGCTTGCTCAGAACAAAAGAACTGTGCTTCCTACACACACGGGGCATATCTAGTTCAACTCTGCTTAGGAAACTGACAAGAACAGTAGCTTCTCTTCAGTCCAATACACTGTACTTGCTGGGAACAGATGCGAGTGCTATTTGCACTGTGTATGGCAATGGGAGCGCAATAGTGACTCTTCTTAGCAGAAAACAACTCTTGCTTGTAGGACCAGAAACTGCATGGGATTCAACTCCGTTTAGGACTGGGAAACAAACGCTAGCTCGCCTTGCAAGAAACACACTCTGCTTTTGAGAAAACAGCACTCTTCTACTCTCCTGTGTTTCCTATAGGACCAGAACAGTGAGCTTGCTCAGAACAAAAGAACTGTGCTTCCTACACACACGGGGCATATCTAGTTCAACTCTGCTTAGGAAACTGACAAGAACAGTAGCTTCTCTTCAGTCCAATACACTGTACTTGCTGGGAACAGACGCGAGTGCTATTTGCACTGTGTATGGCAATGGGAGCGCAATAGTGACTCTTCTTAGCAGAAAACAACTCTTGCTCGTAGGACCAGAAACTGCATGGGATTCAACTCCGTTTAGGACTGGGAAACAAACGCTAGCTCGCCTTGCAAGAAGCACACTCTGCTTTTGAGAAAACAGCACTCTTCTACTCTCCTGTGTTTACTATAGGGCCAGAACAGTGAGCTTGCTCAGAACAAAAGAACTGTGCTTCCTACACACACGGGGCATATCTAGTTCAACTCTGCTTAGGAAACTGACAAGAACAGTAGCTTCTCTTCAGTCCAATACACTGTACTTGCTGGGAACAGACGCGAGTGCTATTTGCACTGTGTATGGCAATGGGAGCGCAATAGTGACTTTCTTAGCAGAAAAAAACTCTTGCTCGTAGGACCAGAAACTGCATGGGATTCAACTCCGTTTAGGACTGGGAAACAAACGCTAGCTCGCCTTGCAAGAAACACACTCTGCTTTTGAGAAAACAGCACTCTTCTACTCTCCTGTGTTTCCTATAGGGCCAGAACATTGAGCTTGCTCAGAACAAAAGAACTGTGCTTCCTACACACACGGGGCATATCTAGTTCAACTCTGCTTAGGAAACTGACAAGAACAGTAGCTTCTCTTCAGTCCAATACACTGTACTTGCTGGGAACAGACGCGAGTGCTATTTGCACTGTGTATGGCAATGGGAGCGCAATAGTGACTCTTCTTAGCAGAAAACAACTCTTGCTCGTAGGACCAGAAACTGCATGGGATTCAACTCCGTTTAGGACTGGGAAACAAACGCTAGCTCGCCTTGCAAGAAACACACTCTGCTTTTGAGAAAACAGCACTCTTCTACTCTCCTGTGTTTCCTATAGGGCCAGAACAGTGAGCTTGCTCAGAACAAAAGAACTGTGCTTCCTACACACACGGGGCATATCTAGTTCAACTCTGCTTAGGAAACTGACAAGAACAGTAGCTTCTCTTCAGTCCAATACACTGTATTTGCTGGGAACAGACGCGAGTGCTATTTGCACTGTGTATGGCAATGGGAGCGCAATAGTGACTCTTCTTAGCAGAAAACAACTCTTGCTCGTAGGACCAGAAACTGCATGGGATTCAACTCCGTTTAGGACTGGGAAACAAACGCTAGCTCGCCTTGCAAGAAACACACTCTGCTTTTGAGAAAACAGCACTCTTCTACTCTCCTGTGTTTCCTATAGGGCCAGAACAGTGAGCTTGCTCAGAACAAAAGAACTGTGCTTCCTACACACACGGGGCATATCTAGTTCAACTCTGCTTAGGAAACTGACAAGAACAGTAGCTTCTCTTCAGTCCAATACACTGTACTTGCTGGGAACAGACGCGAGTGCTATTTGCACTGTGTATGGCAATGGGAGCGCAATAGTGACTCTTCTTAGCAGAAAACAACAGTTCCTAGTAGGAGCAGAAACTGCATGGGATTCAACTCCGTTTAGGACTGGGAAACAAACGCTAGCTCGCCTTGCAAGAAACACACTCTGCTTTTGAGAAAACAGCACTCTTCTACTCTCCTGTGTTTCCTATACGGCCAGAACATTGAGCTTGCTCAGAACAAAAGAACTGTGCTTCCTACACACACGGGGCATATCTAGTTCAACTCTGCTTAGGAAACTGACAAGAACAGTAGCTTCTCTTCAGTCCAATACACTGTACTTGCTGGGAACAGATGCGAGTGCTATTTGCACTGTGTATGGCAATGGGAGCGCAATAGTGACTCTTCTTAGCAGAAAACAACTCTTGCTCGTAGGACCAGAAACTGCATGGGATTCAACTCCGTTTAGGACTAGGAAACAAACGCTAGCTCGCCTTGCAAGAAACACACTCTGCTTTTGAGAAAACAGCACTCTTCTACTCTCCTGTGTTTCCTATAGGGCCAGAACAGTGAGCTTGCTCAGAACAAAAGAACTGTGATTCCTACACACACGGGGCATATCTAGTTCAACTCTGCTTAGGAAACTGACAAGAACAGTAGCTTCTCTTCAGTCCAATACACTGTACTTGCTGTGAACAGACGCGAGTGCTATTTGCACTGTGTATGGCAATGGGAGCGCAATAGTGACTCTTCTTAGCAGAAAACAACTCTTGCTCGTAGGACCAGAAACTGCATGGGATTCAACTCCGTTTAGGACTGGGAAACAAACGCTAGCTCGCCTTGCAAGAAACACACTCTGCTTTTGAGAAAACAGCACTCTTCTACTCTCCTGTGTTTCCTATAGGGCCAGAACATTGAGCTTGCTCAGAACAAAAGAATTGTGCTTCCTACACACACGGGGCATATCTAGTTCAACTCTGCTTAGGAAACTGATAAGAACAGATGCTTCTCTTCAGTCCAATACACTGTACTTGCTGGGAACAGACGCGAGTGCTATTTGCACTGTGTATGGCAATGGGAGTGCAATAGTGACTCTTCTATGGAGAAAACATCTTTTGCTAGTAGGAGCAGAAACTGCATGGGATTCAACTCCGTTTAGGACTGGGAAACCAACGCTAGCTCGCCTTGCAAGAAACACACTCTGCTTTTGAGAAAACAGCACTCTTCTACTCTCCTGTGTTTCCTATAGGGCCAGAACATTGAGCTTGCTCAGAACAAAAGAACTGTGCTTCCTATACACACGGGGCATATCTAGTTCAACTCTGCTTAGGAAACTGACAAGAACAGTAGCTTCTCTTCAGTCCAATACACTGTACTTGCTGGAAACAGACGCGAGTGCTATCTGCACTGTGTATGGCAATGGGAGCACAATAGTGACTCTTCTTAGCAGAAAACAACTCTTGCTCGTAGGACCAGAAACTGCATGGGATTCAACTCCGTTTAGGACTGGGAAACAAACGCTAGCTCGCCTTGCAAGGAACACACTCTGCTTTTGAGAAAACAGCACTCTTCTACTCTCCTGTGTTTCCTATAGGGCCAGGACAGTGAGCTTGCTCAGAACAAAAGAACTCTGCTTCCTACACACACGGGGCATATCTAGTTCAACTCTGCTTAGGAAACTGACAAGAACAGTAGCTTCTCTTCAGTCCAATACACTGTACTTGCTGGGAACAGACGCGAGTGCTATTTGCACTGTGTATGGCAATGGGAGCGCAATAGTGACTCTTCTTAGCAGAAAACAACAGTTCCTAGTAGGAGCAGAAACGGCATGGGATTCAACTCCGTTTAGGACTGGGAAACAAACGCTAGCTCGCCTTGCAAGAAACACACTCTGCTTTTGAGAAAACAGCACTCTTCTACTCTCCTGTGTTTCCTATAGGGCCAGAACATTGAGCTTGCTCAGAACAAAAGAACTGTGCTTCCTACACACACGGGGCATATCTAGTTCAACTCTGCTTAGGAAACTGACAAGAACAGTAGCTTCTCTTCAGTCCAATACACTGTACTTGCTGGGAACAGACGCGAGTGCTATTTGCACTGTGTATGGCAATGGGAGCGCAATAGTGACTCTTCTTAGCAGAAAACAACTCTTGCTCGTAGGACCAGAAACTGCATGGGATTCTACTCCGTTTAGGACTGGGAAACAAACGCTAGCTCGCCTTGCAAGAAACACACTCTGCTTTTGAGAAAACAGCACTCTTCTACTCTCCTGTGTTTCCTATAGGGCCAGAACAGTGAGCTTGCTCAGAACAAAAGAACTGTGATTCCTACACACACGGGGCATATCTAGTTCAACTCTGCTTAGGAAACTGACAAGAACAGTAGCTTCTCTTCAGTCCAATACACTGTACTTGCTGTGAACAGACGCGAGTGCTATTTGCACTGTGTATGGCAATGGGAGCGCAATAGTGACTCTTCTTAGCAGAAAACAACAGTTCCTAGTAGGAGCAGAAACGGCATGGGATTCAACTCCCTTTAGGACTGGGAAACAAACGCTAGCTCGCCTTGCAAGAAACACACTCTGCTTTTGAGAAAACAGCACTCTTCTACTCTCCTGTGTTTCCTATAGGGCCAGAACATTGAGCTTGCTCAGAACAAAAGAACTGTGCTTCCTACACACACGGGGCATATCTAGTTCAACTCTGCTTAGGAAACTGACAAGAACAGTAGCTTCTCTTCAGTCCAATACACTGTACTTGCTGGGAACAGACGCGAGTGCTATTTGCACTGTGTATGGTAATGGGAGCGCAATAGTGACTCTTCTTAGCAGAAAACAACTCTTGCTCGTAGGACCAGAAACTGCATGGGATTCAACTCCGTTTAGGACTGGGAAACAAACGCTAGCTCGCCTTGCAAGAAACACACTCTGCTTTTGAGAAAACAGCACTCTTCTACTCTCCTGTGTTTCCTATAGGGCCAGAACAGTGAGCTTGCTCAGAACAAAAGAACTGTGCTTCCTACACACACGGGGCATATCTAGTTCAACTCTGCTTAGGAAACTGACAAGAACAGTAGCTTCTCTTCAGTCCAATACACTGTACTTGCTGGGAACAGACGCGAGTGCTATTTGCACTGTGTATGGCAATGGGAGCGCAATAGTGACTCTTCTTAGCAGAAAACAACTCTTGCTCGTAGGACCAGAAACTGCATGGGATTCAACTCCGTTTAGGACTGGGAAACAAACGCTAGCTCGCCTTGCAAGAAGCACACTCTGCTTTTGAGAAAACAGCACTCTTCTACTCTCCTGTGTTTCCTATTAGGCCAGAACAGTGAGCTTGCTCAGAACAAAAGAACTGTGCTTCCTACACACACGGGGCATATCTAGTTCAACTCTGCTTAGGAAACTGACAAGAACAGATGCTTCTCTTCAGTCCAATACACTGTACTTGCTGGGAACAGACGCGAGTGCTATTTGCACTGTGTATGGCAATGGGAGCGCAATAGTGACTTTCTTAGCAGAAAACAACTCTTGCTCGTAGGACCAGAAACTGCATGGGATTCAACTCCGTTTAGGACTGGGAAACAAACGCTAGCTCGCCTTGCAAGAAACACACTCTGCTTTGAGAAAACAGCACTCTTCTACTCTCCTGTGTTTCCTATAGGGCCAGAACATTGAGCTTGCTCAGAACAAAAGAACTGTGCTTCCTACACACACGGGGCATATCTAGTTCAACTCTGCTTAGGAAACTGACAAGAACAGTAGCTTCTCTTCAGTCCAATACACTGTACTTGCTGGGAACAGACGCGAGTGCTATTTGCACTGTGTATGGCAATGGGAGCGCAATAGTGACTCTTCTTAGCAGAAAACAACTCTTGCTCGTAGGACCAGAAACTGCATGGGATTCAACTCCGTTTAGGACTGGGAAACAAACGCTAGCTCGCCTTGCAAGAAACACACTCTGCTTTTGAGAAAACAGCACTCTTCTACTCTCCTGTGTTTCCTATAGGGCCAGAACAGTGAGCTTGCTCAGAACAAAAGAACTGTGCTTCCTACACACACGGGGCATATCTAGTTCAACTCTGCTTAGGAAACTGACAAGAACAGTAGCTTCTCTTCAGTCCAATACACTGTACTTGCTGGGAACAGACGCGAGTGCTATTTGCACTGTGTATGGCAATGGGAGCGCAATAGTGACTCTTCTTAGCAGAAAACAACTCTTGCTCGTAGGACCAGAAACTGCATGGGATTCAACTCCGTTTAGGACTGGGAAACAAACGCTAGCTCGCCTTGCAAGAAACACACTCTGCTTTTGAGAAAACAGCACTCTTCTACTCTCCTGTGTTTC
>NW_026738428.1:0-17049 GCF_949786415.1 Peromyscus eremicus
CAGTGCTATTTGCATTGTGTACTGCAATTGGAGCACAATAGTGACTCGTCTTACCAGAAAACAACTCTTGCTCATAGGACAAAAAACTGCATGTGACTCAACTCCACTTAGGACTGGGAAACAAACTCTAGCTCGCTTTACAAGAAACACACTCTGCTTTTGAGAAAAGAGCACTCTTCTACTCTACTGTTTTTCCTATAGGGCCAGAACAGTGAGCTTGCTCAGAAACAAAGAACTGTGCTTCCTACACACACGGGCCATATCTAGTTCAACTATGCTTAGGAAACTGACAAGAACAGTAGCTCCTATTCAGTCCAATACACTGTATTGTTGGGAACAGACGCAAGTGCTATTTGCACTGTGTATGGCAATGGGAGCACAATAGTGACTTTCCTTACCAGAAAACAACTCTTGTTCGTAGGACCAGAAACTGCATGTGATTCAACTCCATTTAGGAATAGGAAACAAACGCTAGCTCGCCTTACAAGAAACACACTCTGCTTTAGAGAAAAGAGCACTCATCTACTGTACTCTGTTTCCTACAGGGCCAGAACAGTGAGCTTGCTCAGAACATAAGAACTGTGCTTCCTACACACACGGCCATATCTAGTTCAACTCTGCTTAGGAAACTGACAAGAACAGTAGATCCTCTTCAGTCCAATACACTGTACTTGCGGGGAACAGACGCGAGTGCTATTTGCACTGTGTATGCCAATGGCAGCGCAATAGTGACTATTCTTACCATAAAAAAACTCTTGCTCGTAGGACCAGAAAGTGCATGTGATTCAACTCCATTTAGGACTGGGAAACAAACGCTAGCTCGCCTTAGAAGAAACACATTCTGCTTTAGAAAAAGAGCACTCTTCTACTCTAATGTGTTTCCTACATGGCCAGAACAGTGAGCTTGCTCAGAACATAAGAACTGTGCTTCCCACACACGGGCCATATCTAGTTCAACTCTGCTTAGGAAACTGACAAGAACAGTAGCTCCTCTTCAGTCCAATACACTGTACTTGCTGGGAACAGACGCGAGTGCCATTTGCACTGGGTATGTCAATGGGAGCACAATAGTGACTTTCCTTACCAGAAAACAACTCTTGCTCGTAGGACCAGAAACTGCATGTGATTCCACTCCATTTAGTAATGGGAAACAAACGCTAGCTCGCCTTAAAAGAAACACACTCTGCTTTTGAGAAATAAACACTCTTCCACTCTACTGTGTTTCCTATGGGGTCTGAACAGTGAGCTTGCTCAGAACAAAAAATCTGTGCTTCCTACACACACGGCCATATCTAGTTCAAGTCTGCTTAGGAACCTGACAAGAACAGTAGATCCTCTTCCATCCAATACACTGTACTTGCTGGGAACAGACGCGAGTTCTATTTGCACTGTGTATGGAAATGGGAGAGCAATAGTGACTTTCCTTACCAGAAAACAACTCTTGCTCATAGGACCAGAAACTGCATGTGATTCAACTCCATTTAGGACTGGGAAACAAACGCTAGCTCGCCTTACAAGAAACACACTCTGCTTTAGAGAAAAAAGCACTCTTCTACTCTACTGTGTTTCCTATAATGCCAGAACCGTGAGCTCGCTCAGAACAAAAGAACTGTGCTTCCTACACACACAGACCATATGTAGGTCAACTCTGCTTAGAAAACTGACAAGAACAGTAGCTCCTATTCAGTCCAATACACTGTACTTGCTGGGAAAGACGCGAGTGCTATTTGCCCTGTGTATGGCAATGGGAGCACAATAGTGACTTTCCTTACCAGAAAACAACTCTTGCTCGAAGGACCACAAAATGCATGTGATTCAACGCCATTTAGGACTGGGAAACAAATGCTAGCTCGCCTTACAAGAAACACACTCTGCTTTTGAGAAAAGAGCACTCTTCTACTCTACGGTGTTTCCTATGGGGTCCAAACAGTGAGCTTGCTCAGAACAAAAGTACTGTGCTTCCTACACACGGACCATATCTAGTTCAACTCTGCTTAGGAAACTGACACGAACAGTAGCTACTATTCAGTCCAATACACTGTACTTGCTGGGAACAGACGCGAGTGCTATTTGCAATGTGTATGGCAATGGGAGCGAAATAGTGACTTTCCTTACCAGAAAACAACTCTTGCTCCTAGGACCAGAAACTGCATGTGATTCAACTCCATTTAGGACTGGGAAACAAACGCGAGCTCGCCTTACAAGAAACACACTCTGCTTAAGAGAAAAGAGGACTCTTCTACTCTATTGTGTTTCCTATAGGGCCAGAACAGTGAGCTTGCTCAGAACATAATAACTGTGCTTCCTACACACACGGGCCATATCTAGTTCAACTCTGCTTAGGAAACTGACAAGAACAGTAGCTCCTCTTCAGTCCGATACACTGTACTTGCTGAGAACAGACGTGAGTGCTATTTGCACTGTGTATGGCAATTGGAGTACAATAGTGACTCGTCTTACCAGAAAACAACTCTTGCTTTTAGGACAAAAAACTGCATGTGACTCAACTCCATTTAGGACTGGGAAACAAACTCTAGCTTGCCTTACAAGAAACACACTCTGCTTTTGAGAAAAGAGCACTCTTCTACTCTACTGTGTTTCCTATGGGGTCCAAACAATGAGCTTGCTCAGAACAAAAGAACTGTGCTTCCTACACACACGGACCATATGTAGTTCAACTCTGCTTAGGAAAATGACAAGAACAGTAGCTCCTCTTCAGTCCAATACACTGTACTTGCTGGGAACAGACCCGAGTGCTATTTGCACTGTGTATGGCAATGAGAGCGCAATAGTGACTTTCCTTACCAGAAAACAACTCTTGCTCGTAGGACAAGAAACTGCATGTGATTCCACTCCATTTAGGACTGGAAAACAAACGCTAGCTCGCATTACAAGAAACACACTCTGCTTTAGAAAAAAGAGCACTCTTCTACTCTACTGTGTTTCCTATAGGGTCCAAACAGTGAGCTTGCTCAGAACAAAAGTACTGTGCTTCCTACACACACGGAACATATGTAGTTCAACTCTGCTTAGGAACCTGACAAGAACAGTAGCTCCTCTTCCATCCAATACACTGTACTTGCTGGGAAAAGACGCGAGTGCTATTTGCCCTGTGTATGGCAATGGGAGCGCAATAGTGACTTTCCTTACCAGAAAACAACTCTTGTTCGTAGGACCAGAAACTGCATGTGATTCAACTCCATTTAGGACTAGGAAACAAACGCTAGCTCGCCTTACAAGGAACACACTCTGCTTTTGAGAAAAGAGCACTCTTCTACTCTACTGTGTTTCCTATAGGGCCAGAAGAGTGAGCTTGCTCAGAACATAAGAACTGTGCTTCCTACACACACGGGCCATGTCTAGTTCAACTCTGCTTAGGAAACTGACAAGAACAGTAGCTCCTCTTCAGTCCGATACACTGTACTTAATGGGAACAGACGCGAGTGCTGTTTGCACTGTATATGGCAATGGGAGCGCAATAGTGACATTCCTTACCAGAAAACAACTCTTGCTCGTAGGACCAGAAACTGCATGTGATTCCACTCCATTTAGCACTGGGAAACAAACGCTAGCTCGCGTTATAATAAACACACTCTGCTTTTGAGAAAAGAACACTCTTCTACTCTACTGTGTTTCCTATGGGGTCCAAACACTGAGCTTGCTCAGAACAAAAGAACTGTGCTTCCTACACACACGAACCATATGTAAGTTCAACTCTGCTTAGGAAAATGACAAGAACAGTAGCTCTTCTTCAGTCCAATACACTGTACTTGCTGGAATCAGACGCGAGTGCTATTTGCACTGTGTATGGCAATGAGAGCGCAATAGTTCCTTTCCTTACCAGAAAACAACTCTTGCTCGTAGGACCACAACTGCATGTGATTCAACGCCATTTAGGACTGGGAAACAAAGGGTAGCTCGCCTTACAAGAAACACACTCTGCTTTTGAGAAAAGAGCACTCATCTACTCTACGGTGTTTCCTATGGGGTCCAAACAGTGAGCTTGCTCAGAACAAGGAACTCTGCTTCCTACAGACATGGACCATATCTAGTTCAACTCTGCTTAGGAAACTGACAATAACAGTAGATCCTCTTCAGTCCAATACACTGTACTTGCTGGGAACAGACGCCAGTGCTATTTGCACTGTGTATGACAATTGGAGCACAATAGTGACTCGTCTTACCAGAAAACAAATCTTGCTCGTAGGACAAAAAATTGCATGTGACTCAACTCCATTTACGACTGGGAAACAAACTCTAGCTCGCTTTACAAGAAACACACTCTACTTTTGAGAAAAGAGCACTCTTCTACTCTACTGTGTTTCCTATAGGGCCAGAACAGTGAGCTTGCTCAGAAAAAAAGAACTGTGTTTCCTACACACACAGGCCATATTTAGTTCAACTCTGCTTAGGAAACTGACAAGAACAGTAGCTCCTGTTCAATCCAATACACTGTACTTGCTGGAAACAGACCCCAGTGCTATTTGTCCTGTGTATGGCAATGGCAGCGCAATAGTGACTATTCTTACCATAAAAAAACTCTTGCTCGTAGGACCAGAAAGTGCATGTGATTCAACTCCATTTAGGACTGGGAAACAAACGCTAGCTCGCCTTAGAAGAAACACATTCTGCTTTAGAAAAAGAGCACTCTTCTACTCTAATGTGTTTCCTACATGGCCAGAACAGTGAGCTTGCTCAGAACATAAGAACTGTGCTTCCCACACACGGGCCATATCTAGTTCAACTCTGCTTAGGAAACTGACAAGAACAGTAGCTCCTCTTCAGTCTGATACACTGTACTTGCTGGGAACAGAAGCGAGAGCTATTTGCACTGTGTATGGAAAGAGGAGCACAATAGTGACTTTCCTTACCAGAAAACAACTCTTGCTCTTAGGACCAGAAACTGCATGTGATTCAACTTCATTTAGGACTGGGAATCAAACGCTAGCTCGCCTTACAAGAAACACACTCTGCTTTTGAGAAAAGAGCACTCTTCTACTCTACTGTGTTTCCTATAGGACCAGTACAGTGAGCTTGCTAAAAAAAAAAAGAACTGTGCTTCCTACACACACGGGCCATATCTAGTTCAACTCTTCTTAGGAAACTGACAAGAACAGTAGCTCCTCTTCAGTCCAATACACTGTACTTGCTGGGAACAGACGCGAGTGCCATTTGCACTGGGTATGTCAATGGGAGCACAATAGTGACTTTCCTTACCAGAAAACAATTCTTGCTCGTAGGACCAGAAACTGCATGTGATTCCACTCCATTTACTAATGGGAAACAAACGCTAGCTCGCCTTAAAAGAAACACACTCTGCTTTTGAGAAATAAACACTCTTCCACTCTACTGTGTTTCCTATGGGGTCTGAACAGTGAGCTTGCTCAGAACAAAAAATCTGTGCTTCCTACACACACGGCCATATCTAGTTCAAGTCTGCTTAGGAACCTGACAAGAACAGTAGATCCTCTTCCATCCCATACACTGTACTTGCTGGGAACAGACGCGAGTTCTATTTGCACTGTGTATGGAAATGGGAGAGCAATAGTGACTTTCCTTACCAGAAAACAACTCTTGCTCATAGGACCAGAAACTGCATGTGATTCAACTCCATTTAGGACTGGGAAACAAACGCTAGCTCGCCTTACAAGAAACACACTCTGCTTTAGAGAAAAAAGCACTCTTCTACTCTACTGTGTTTCCTATAATGCCAGAACAGTGAGCTCGCTCAGAACAAAAGAACTGTGCTTCCTACACACACGGACCATATGTAGGTCAACTCTGCTTAGAAAACTGACAAGAACAGTAGCTCCTATACAGTCCAATACACTGTACTTGCTGGGAAAGACGCGAGTGCTATTTGCCCTGTGTATGGCAATGGGAGCACAATAGTGACTTTCCTTACCAGAAAACAACTCTTGCTCGAAGGACCACAAAATGCATGTGATTCAACTCCATTCAGGACTGGGAAACAAACGCTAGCTCGCCTTACAAGAAACACACTCTGCTTTGGAGAAAAGAGAACTCTTCTACTCTACTGTTTATCCTATCGGGTCCAAACAGTGAGCTTGCTCAGAACAAAAGAACTGTGCTTCCTACACACACGGATCATATCTAGTTCAATTCTGCTTAGGAACCTGACAAGAACAGTAGATCCTCTTCAGTCCAATACACTGTACTTGCTGGGAAAAGACGTGAGTGCTATTTGCACTGTTCATGGCAAAGGGAGTGCAATAGTGACTTTCCTTACCAGAAAAAAACAACTCTTGCTCATAGGACCACAAACTGCATGTGATTCAACTCCATTTACGACTGTGAAAGAAATGCTAGCTCGCCTTACAAGAAACACACTCGGCTTTTGAGAAAAGAGTACTCTTCTACTGTATGGTGTTTCCTATGGGGTCCAAACAGTGAGCTTGCTCAGAACAAAAGAACTGTGCTTCCTACACACATTTACCATATCTAGTTCAACTCTGCTTAGGAAACTGACAAGAACAGTAGCTCCTATTCAGTCCAATAAACTGTACTTGCAGGGAACAGACGCGAGTGATATTTGCACTGTGTATGGCAATTGGAGCACAATAGTGACTCTTCTTACCAGAAAACAACTCTTGCTCGTAGGACCAAAAACTGCATGTGAATCAACTCCATTTAGGACTGGGAAACAAACGCTAGCTTGCCTTACAAAAAACACACTCTGCTTTTGAGAAAAGAGCACTCTTGTACTCTACTGTGTTTCCTATGGGGTCCGAACAGTGAGCTTGCTCAGAACAAAAGAACTGTGCTTACTACACACACGGGCCATATCTAGTTCAACTCTGCTTAGGAAACTGACAAGAACAGTAGATCCTCTTCAGTCCAATACACTGTACTTGCTGGGAACAGACGCATGTGCTATTTGTCCTGTGTATGGCAATGGCAGCGCAATAGTGACTATTCTTACCATAAAACAACTCTTTCTCGTAGGACCAGAAACTGCATGTGATTCAACTCCATTGAGGACTGGGAAACAAACGCTAGCTCGCCTTACAAAAAACCCACTCTGCTTTAGAGAAAAGAGCACTCTTCTACTCTACTATGTTTCCTATGGGGTCCAAACAGTGAGCTTGCTCATAACAAAAGAACTGTGCTTCCTACACACATGGCCATATCTATTTCAATTCTGCTTAGGAACCTGACAAGAACAGTAGATCCTCTTCAGTCCAATACACTGTATTTGCTGCGAACAGACGCCAGTGCTATTTGTCCTGTCTATGGCAATGGCAGTGCAATAGTGACTCTTCTTACCAGAAAACAACTCTTGATCGTAGTACCAGAAACTGCATGGGCTTCAACTCCATTTAAATCTGGGAAACAAACGCTAGTTTTCCTTACAAGAAACACACTCTGCTTTAGAGAAAAGAGCACTCGTCTACTCTACTGTGCTTCCTATGGGGTCCAAACTGTGAGCTTGCCCAGAACAAAAGAACTGTTCTTCCTACACACACGGACCATATCTAGTTCAACTGTGCTTAGGAAACTGACAAGAACAGTAGCTCCTCTTCCGTCCAATACACTGTACATGCTGGGAACAGACGCATGTGCTTTTTGCACTGTGTATGGCAATGGGAGCGCAATAGTGACTTTCCTTACCAGAAAACAACTCTTGCTCGTAGGATCAGAAACTGCATGTGATTCAACTCCATTTAGGACTGGGAAACAAACGCTAGCTCGCCTTTCAAGAAACACACTCTGCTTTAGAGAAAAGAGCACTCTTCTACTCTACTGTGTTTCCTATGGGGTCCACACAGTGAGCTTGCTCAGAACAAAAGAACTGTGCTTCCTACACACACGGACCATATCTAGTTCAACTCTGCTTAGGAAACCGACAAGAACAGTAGCTCCTCTTCAGTCTAATACACTGTACTTGATGGGAACAGACGCCAGTGCTATTTGTCCTGTGTATGGCATTTGTAGCGCAATAGTGACTCTTTTTACCAGAAAAAAACTCTTGCTCATAGGACCAAAAACTGCCTGTGACTCACCTCTATTTAGGACTGGGAAACAAACATGAGCTCGCCTTACAAGAAACACACTCTGCTTTAGAGAAAAGAGCACTCTTCTACTCTACTGTGTTTCCTATAGGGCCAGAAGAGTGAGCTTGCTCAGAATATAATAACTGAGCTTCCTACACATACGGGCCATATATAGTTCAACTCTGCTTAGGAACCTGACAAGAACAGTAGATCCTCTTCAGTCCAATACACTGTACTTGCTGGGAAAAGACGCGAGTGCTATTTGCACTGTGTATGGCAAAGGGAGCACAATAGTGACTTTCCTTACCAGAATACTATTGCTCGTAGGACCACAAACAGCATGTGATTCAACTCCATTTAGGACTGGGAAACAAACGCTAGCTTGCCTTACAAAAAACACACAGTGCTTTTGAGAAAAGAGCACTCTTCTACTCTACTGTGTTTCCTATTGGGTCTGAACAGTGAGCTTGCTCAGAACAAAAGAACTGTGCTTCCTACACACACTGGCCATAACTATTTCAACTCTGCTTAGGAAACTGACAAGAACAGTAGATCCTATTCAGTCCAATACACTGTACTTGCTGGGAACAGACACCAGTGCTATTTGCATTGTGTACAGCAATTGGAGCACAATAGTGACTCGTCTTACCAGAAAACAACTCTTGCTCATAGGACAAAAAACTGCATGTGACTCAACTCCACTTAGGACTGGGAAACAAACTCTAGCTCGCTTTACAAGAAACACACTCTGCTTTTGAGAAAAGAGCACTCTTCTACTCTACTGTTTTTCCTATAGGGCCAGAACAGTGAGCTTGCTCAGAAACAAAGAACTGTGCTTCCTACACACACGGGCCATATCTAGTTCAACTATGCTTAGGAAACTGACAAGAACAGTAGCTCCTATTCAGTCCAATACACTGTATTGTTGGGAACAGACGCAAGTGCTATTTGCACTGTGTATGGCAATGGGAGCACAATAGTGACTTTCTTTACCAGAAAACAACTCTTGTTCGTAGGACCAGAAACTGCATGTGATTCAACTCCATATAGGACTAGGAAACAAACGCTAGCTCGCCTTACAAGAAACACACTCTGCTTTAGAGAAAAGAGCACTCATCTACTGTACTCTGTTTCCTACAGGGCCAGAACAGTGAGCTTGCTCAGAACATAAGAACTGTGCTTCCTACACACACGGCCATATCTAGTTCAACTCTGCTTAGGAAACTGACAAGAACAGTAGATCCTCTTCAGTCCAATACACTGTACTTGCGGGGAACAGACGCGAGTGCTATTTGCACTGTGTATGCCAATTGGAGCACAATAGTGACTCGTCTTACCAAAAAACAACTCTTGCTCGTAGGACAAAAACCTGCATGTGACTCAAATCCATTTAGGACTGGGAAACTAACGCTAGCTTGCCTTCCAAGAAACACACTCTGCTTTAGAGAAAAGAGCCCTCTTCTACTCTAAAGTGTTTCCTATGGGGTCCAAAGAGTGAGTTTGCTCATAACATAAGAACTGTGCTTCCTACACACGGGCCATATCTAGTTCAACTCTGCTTAGGAAACTGTCAAGAACAGTAGCTCCTCTTCAGTCCGATACACAGTTCTTGCTGGGAACAGACGCGAGTGCTCTTTGCTCTGTGTATGGCAATGGGAGCGCAACAGTGACATTCCTTACCAGAAAACAACTCTTGCTGGTAGAACCAGAAACTGCATGTGATTCAACTCCATTTAGGACTGGGAAACAAACGCTACCTCGCCTTATAAGAAACACACTCTGCCTTTGAGAAAAGAACACTCTTCTACTCTACTGTGTTTCCTATGGGGTTCGAACAGTGAGCTTCCTCAAAACAAAAAAACTGTGCTTCCTACACACACGGCCATATCTACTTCAAGTCTGCTTAGGAACCTGACAAGAACAGTAGATCCTCTTCAGTCCAATACACTGTATTTGCTGCGAACAGACGCCAGTGCTATTTGTCCTGTATATGGCAATGGCAGTGCAATAGTGACTCTTCTTACCAGAAAACAACTCTTGATCGTAGTACCAGAAACTGCATGGGATTCAACTCCATTTAAAACTGGGAAACAAACGCTAGTTCTCCTTACAAGAAACACACTCTGCTTTAGAGAAAAGAGCACTCGTCTACTCTACTGTGTTTCCTATGGGGTCCAAACTGTGAGCTTGACCAGAACAAAAGAACTGTTCTTCCTACACACACGGACCATATCTAGTTCAACTCTGCTTAGGAACCTGACAAGAACAGTAGCTCCTCTTCAGTCCAATACACTGTACTTGCTGGGAACAGACGCATGTGCTATTTGCACTGTGTATGGCAATGGGAGTGCAATAGTGACTTTCCTTACAAGAAAACAACTCTTGCTGGTAGGACCAGAAACTGCATGTGATTCCACTCCATTTAGGACTGGGAAACAAACGCAAGCTCGCCTTACAAGAAACACACTCTGCTTTAGAGAAAAGAGCATTCTTCTACTCTACTGTATTTCCTATAGGGCCAGAACAGTGAGCTTGCTCAGAAAAAAAGAACTGTGCTTCCTACACACGGGCCATATCTAGTTCAACTCTGCTTAGGAAACTGAGAAGAAGAGTAGCTCCTCTTCATTCCAATACACTGTACTTGCTGGGAACAGACGGGAGGGCTATTTGCACTGTGTATGGCAATGGGAACACAATAGTGACTTTCCTTACCAGAAAACAACTCTTGCTCGTAGGACCAGAAACTGCATGTGATTCAACTCCATTTAGGAAAGGGAAACAAACACTAGCTCGCCTTACAAGAAACACACTCTGCTTTTGAGAAAAAGGCACTCTTCTACTCTACTGTGTTTCCTATGGGGTCCGAACAGTGAGCTTGCTCAGAACAAAAAAACTGTGCTTCCTACACACACAGCCATATCTACTTCAAGTCTGCTTAGGAACCTGACAAGAACAGTAGATCCTCTTCAGTCCAATACACTGTATTGGCTGAGAACAGACGCCAGTACTATTTGTCCTGTCTATGGCAATGGCAGTGCAATAGTGACTCTTCTTACCAGAAAACAACTCTTGATCGTAGTACCAGAAACTGCATGGGCTTCAACTCCATTTAAAACTGGGAAACAAACGCTAGTTCTCCTTACAAGAAACACACTCTGCTTTAGAGAAAAGAACACTCTTCTACTCTACAGTGTTTCCTATGGGGTCCAAACTGTGAGCTTGCCCAGAACAGAAGAATTGTTCTTCCTACACACACGGACCATATCTAGTTCAACTCTGCTTAGGAAAATGACAAGAACAGTAGCTCCTCTTCACTCCAATACACTGTACTTGCTGGGAACAGACACATGTGCTATTTGCACTGTGTATGGCAATGGGAGCACAATAGTGACTTTCCTTACCAGAAAACAACTCTTGCTCGTAGGACCAGAAAACTGCATGTGATTCCACTCCATTTAGGACTGGGAAACAAACGCAAGCTCGCCTTACAAGAAACACACTCTGCTTTAGAGAAAAGAGCACTCTTCTACTCTACTGTGTTTCCTATGGGGTCCACACAGTGAGCTTGCTCAGAACAAAAGAACTGTGCTTCCTACACACACGGACCATATCTAGTTCAACTCTGCTTAGGAAACTGACAAGAACAGTAGCTCCTAATCATTCCAATACACTGTACTTGCTGGGAAAAGACGCGAGTGCTATTTGCCTTGATAGGGCAATGGGAGCGCAATAGTGACTTTCCTTACCAGAAAACAACTATTGTTCGTAGGACCAGAAACTGCATGTGATTCAACTCCATTTAGGACTGGGAAACAAACGCTAGCTCGCCTTTCAAGAAACACACTCTGCTTTAGAGAAAAAAGCACTCTTCTACTCTACTGTGTTTCCTATGGGGTCCGAACAGTGAGCTTGCTCAGAGCAAAAGAATTGTGCTTCCTACACACACGGCCATATCTAGTTCAATTCTGCTTAGGAACCTGACAAGAACAGTAGATCCTCTTCAGTCCAATACACTGTACTTGCTGGGAACAGAAGCCAGTGCTATTTGTCCTGTGTATGGCAATGGCAGCGCAATAGTGACTCTTCTTACCATAAAACAACTCTTGCTCGTAGGACCAGAAACTGCATGTGATTCAACTCCATTTAGGACTGGGAAACAAAGGCTAGCTCGCCTTACTAGAAACACACTCTGCTTTAGAGAAAAGAGCACTCTTCTACTCTACTGTGTTTCCTATAGGGCCAGAACAGTGAGCTTGCTCAGAACAAAAGAACTGTGCTTCCTACACACGGGACATATCTAGTTCAACTCTGCTTAGGAAACTGACAAGAACAGTAGCTCCTCTTCAGTCCGATACACTGTACTTGCTGAGAACAGACGTGAGTGCTATTTGCACTGTGTATGGCAATTGGAGCACAATAGTGACTCGTCTTACCAGAAAACAACTCTTGCTCGTAGGACAAAAAACTGCATGTGACTCAACTCCATTTAGGACTGGGAAACAAACGCTAGCTCGCCTTACATTAAACACACTCTGCTTTTGAGAAAAGAGCACTCTTCTACTCTACAGTGTTTCCTATGGGGTCCGAACAGTGAGCTTTCTCAGAAAAAAAGAACTGTGCTTCCTACACACACGGGCCATATCTACTTCAACTCTGCTTAGGAAACTGACAAGAACAGTAGCTCCTCTTCAGTCCGATACACTGTACTTGCTTGGAACAGACGCAAGTGCTATTTGCACTGTGTATGGCAATGGGAGCACAATAGTGACTTTCCTTACCAGAAAACAACTCTTGTTCGTAGTACCAGAAACTGCATGTGATTCAACTCCATTTAGGACTAGGAAACAAACGCTAGATCACCTTACAAAAAACATACTCTGCTTTAGAGAAAAGAGCACTCATCTACTCTACTGTGTTTCCTATAGGGCCAGAACAGTGAGCTTGCTCAGAACATAAGAACTGTGCTTCCTACACACATGGGCCATATCTAGTTCAACTCTGCTTAGGAAACTGACAAGAACAGTAGCTCCTCTTCAGTCCGATACACTGTACTTGCTGGGAACATAGGCGAGTGCTATTTGCACTTTGTATGGCAATGGGAGCACAATAGTGACTTTCCTTATAAAACAACTCTTGCTGGTAGGACCAGAAACTGCGTGTGATTCAACTCCATTTAGGACTGGGAAACAAACGCTAGCTCCCCTTACTAGAAACACACTCTGCTTTAGAGAAAAGAGCACTCTTCTACTCTACTGTGTTTCCTGTAGGGCCAGAACAGTGAGCTTGCTCAGAACAAAAGAACTGTGCTTCCTACACACGGGCCATATCTAGTTCAACTCTGTTTAGGAAACTGACAAGAACAGTAGCTCCTATTCAGTCCAATACACTGTACTTGAGGGAAGAGACGTGAGTGCTATTTGCACTGTGTATGGCATTTGGAGTGCAATAGTGACTCTTCTTACCAGAAAACAACTCTTGCTCGTAGGACCAAAAACTGCCTGTTACTCAACTCCATTTAGGACTGGGAAACAAACGCGAGCTCGCCTTACAAGAAACACACTCTGCTTTAGAGAAAAGACCACTCTTCTACTCTACTGTGTTTCGTATAGGGCCAGAACAGTGAGCTTGCTCAGAACATAATAACTGTGCTTCCTACACACACGGGCCATATCTAGTTCAACTCTGCTTAGGAAACTGACAAGAACAGTAGCTCCTCTTCAGTCCGATACACTGTACTTGCTGAGAACAGACGTGAGTGCTATTTGCACTGTGTATGACAATTGGAGCACAATAGTGACTCGTCTTACCAGAAAACAAATCTTGCTCGTAGGACAAAAAATTGCATGTGACTCAACTCCATTTAGGACTGGGAAACAAACTCTAGCTCGCTTTACAAGAAACACACTCTACTTTTGAGAAAAGAGCACTCTTCTACTCTACTGTGTTTCCTATAGGGCCAGAACAGTGAGCTTGCTCAGAAAAAAAGAACTGTGTTTCCTACACACACAGGCCATATCTAGTTCAACTCTGCTTAGGAAACTGACAAGAACAGTAGCTCCTGTTCAATCCAATACACTGTACTTGCTGGAAACAGTCCCCAGTGCTATTTGTCCTGTGTATGGCAATGGCAGCGCAATAGTGACTATTCTTACCATAAAAAAACTCTTGCTCGTAGGACCAGAAAGTGCATGTGATTCAACTCCATTTAGGACTGGGAAACAAACTCTAGCTCGCCTTACAAGAAACACACTCTGCTTTTGAGAAAAGAGCACTCTTCTACTCTACTGTGTTTCCTATGGGGTCAGAACAGTGAGCTTGCTCAGAACAAAAGAACTGTGCTTCCTACGCACATGGCCATATCTAGTTCAATTCTGATTAGGAACCTGACAAGAACAGTAAATCCTCTTCAGTCCAATACACTGTAATTGCTGGGAACACACGCGAGTGCTATTTGCACTGTGTAAGGCAATGAGAGCGCAATAGTGACTTTCCTTACCAGAAAACAACTCTTGCTCGAAGGACCACAAAATGCATGTGATTCAACGCCATTTAGGACTGGGAAACAAATGCTAGCTCGCCTTACAAGAAACACTCTCTGCTTTTGAGAAAAGAGCACTCTTCTACTCTACGGTGTTTCCTATGGGGTCCAAACAGTGAGCTTGCTCAGAACAAAAGTACTGTGCTTCCTACACACGGACCATATCTAGTTCAACTCTGCTTAGGAAACTGACACGAACAGTAGCTACTATTCAGTCCAATACACTGTACTTGCTGGGAACAGACGCGAGTGCTATTTGCAATGTGTATGGCAATGGGAGCGAAATAGTGACTTTCCTTACCAGAAAACAACTCTTGCTCCTAGGACCAGAAACTGCATGTGATTCAACTCCATTTAGGACTGGGAAACAAACGCGAGCTTGCCTTACAAGAAACACACTCTGCTTAAGAGAAAAGAGGACTCTTCTACTCTATTGTGTTTCCTATAGGGCCAGAACAGTGAGCTTGCTCAGAACATAATAACTGTGCTTCCTACACACACGGGCCATATGTAGTTCAACTCTGCTTAGGAAACTGACAAGAACAGTAGCTCCTCTTCAGTCCGATACACTGTACTTGCTGAGAACAGACGTGAGTGCTATTTGCACTGTGTATGGCAATTGGAGTACAATAGTGACTCGTCTTACCAGAAAACAACTCTTGCTTGTAGGACAAAAAACTGCATGTGACTCAACTCCATTTAGGACTGGGAAACAAACTCTAGCTTGCCTTACAAGAAACACACTCTGCTTTTGAGAAAAGAGCACTCTTCTACTCTACTGTGTTTCCTATGGGGTCCAAACAATGAGCTTGCTCAGAACAAAAGAACTGTGCTTCCTACACACACGGACCATATGTAGTTCAACTCTGCTTAGGAAAATGACAAGAACAGTAGCTCCTCTTCAGTCCAATACACTGTACTTGCTGGGAACAGACCCGAGTGCTATTTGCACTGTGTATGGCAATGAGAGCGCAATAGTGACTTTCCTTACCAGAAAACAACTCTTGCTCGTAGGACAAGAAACTGCATGTGATTCCACTCCATTTAGGACTGGAAAACAAACGCTAGCTCGCATTACAAGAAACACACTCTGCTTTAGAAAAAAGAGCACTCTTCTACTCTACTGTGTTTCCTATAGGGTCCAAACAGTGAGCTTGCTCAGAACAAAAGTACTGTGCTTCCTACACACACGGAACATATGTAGTTCAACTCTGCTTAGGAACCTGACAAGAACAGTAGCTCCTATTCAGTCCAATACACTGTACTTGCTGGGAAAAGACGCGAGTGCTATTTGCCCTGTGTATGGCAATGGGAGCGCAATAGTGACTTTCCTTACCAGAAAACAACTCTTGTTCGTAGGACCAGAAACTGCATGTGATTCAACTCCATTTAGGACTAGGAAACAAACGCTAGCTCGCCTTACAAGGAACACACTCTGCTTTTGAGAAAAGAGCACTCTTCTACTCTACTGTGTTTCCTATAGGGCCAGAAGAGTGAGCTTGCTCAGAACATAAGAACTGTGCTTCCTACACACACGGGCCATGTCTAGTTCAACTCTGCTTAGGAAACTGACAAGAACAGTAGCTCCTCTTCAGTCCGATACACTGTTCTTAATGGGAACAGACGCGAGTGCTGTTTGCACTGTATATGGCAATGGGAGCGCAATAGTGACATTCCTTACCAGAAAACAACTCTTGCTCCTAGGACCAGAAACTGCATGTGATTCCACTCCATTTAGCACTGGGAAACAAACGCTAGCTCGCGTTATAATAAACACACTCTGCTTTTGAGAAAAGAACACTCTTCTACTCTACTGTGTTTCCTATGGGGTCCAAACACTGAGCTTGCTCAGAACAAAAGAACTGTGCTTCCTACACACACGAACCATATGTAAGTTCAACTCTGCTTAGGAAAATGACAAGAACAGTAGCTCTTCTTCAGTCCAATACACTGTACTTGCTGGAATCAGACGCGAGTGCTATTTGCACTGTGTATGGCAATGAGAGCGCAATAGTTCCTTTCCTTACCAGAAAACAACTCTTGCTCGTAGGACCACAACTGCATGTGATTCAACACCATTTAGGACTGGGAAACAGAGGGTAGCTCGCCTTACAAGAAACACACTCTGCTTTTGAGAAAAGAGCACTCATCTACTCTACGGTGTTTCCTATGGGGTCCAAACAGTGAGCTTGCTCAGAACAAGGAACTCTGCTTCCTACAGACATGGACCATATCTAGTTCAACTCTGCTTAGGAAACTGACAATAACAGTAGATCCTCTTCAGTCCAATACACTGTACTTGCTGGGAACAGACGCCAGTGCTATTTGCACTGTGTATGACAATTGGAGCACAATAGTGACTCGTCTTACCAGAAAACAAATCTTGCTCGTAGGACAAAAAATTGCATGTGACTCAACTCCATTTACGACTGGGAAACAAACTCTAGCTCGCTTTACAAGAAACACACTCTACTTTTGAGAAAAGAGCACTCTTCT
>NW_026738429.1:0-17000 GCF_949786415.1 Peromyscus eremicus
ACTACGAGCAAGAGTTGTTTTCTGGTAAGGAAAGTCACTATTGTGCTCCCATTGCCATACACAGTGCAAATGGCACTCGCGTCTGTTCCCAGAAAGTACAGTGTATCGGACTGAAGAAAAGCTACTGTTCTTGTCAGTTTCCTAAGCAGAGTTGAACTAGATATGGCCCATGTGTAGGAAGCAGAGTTCTTTTGTTCTGAGCAAGCTCAGTGTTCTGGCCCTATAGGAAACACAGTAGAGTAGAAGAGTGCTCTTTTCTCTAATGCAGAGTGTGTTTCTTGTAAGGCGAGCTAGTGTTTGTTTCCCAGTCCTAAATGGAGTTGAATCACATGCAGTTTCTGGTCCTACGAGCAAGAGTTGTTTTATGGTAAGAAGAGTCACTATTGCGCTGCCATTGCCATACACAGGACAAAGAGCACTGGCGTCTGTTCCCAGCAAGTACAGTGTATTGGACTGAAGAGGATCTACTGTTCTTGTCAGGTTCCTAAGCAGACCTGAACTAGATATGGCCGTGTGTGTAGGAAGCACTATTCTTTTGTTCTGAGCAAGCTCACTGTTTGGACCCCATAGGAAACACAGTAGAGTAGAAGAGTGCTCTTTTCTCTAAAGCAGTGTGTTTCTTGTAAGGTGAGCAAGCGTTTGTTTCCCAGTCCTAAATGGAGTTGAATCACATGCAGTTTCTGGTCCTACGACCAAGAGTTGTTTTCTGGTAAGGAAAGTCACTATTGTGCTCCCATTGCCATACACAGTGCAAATAGCACAAGCGTCTGTTCCCAGCAAGTACAGTGTATTGGACTGAAGAGGAGCTACTGTTCTTCTCAGTTTCCTAAGCAGAGTTGAACTAGGTATGGCCCCGTGTGTCTAGGATGCACAGTTCATTTGTTCTGAGCAAGCTGACTGTTCTGGCCCTATAGGAAACACAGTAGAGTAGAAGAGTGCTCTTTTCTCAAAAGCAGAGTGTGTTTCTTGTAAGGTGAGCTAGAGTTTGTTTTCCAGTCCTAAATGGAGTTGAGTCACATGCAGTTTTTGGTCCTATGAGCAATAGTTGTTTTCTGGTAAGACGAGTCACTATTGTGCTCCAATTTCCATACACAGTGCACATAGCACTCGCGTCTGTTCTCAGCAAGTACAGTGTATCGGACTGAAGAGGAGCTGCTCTTCTTGTCAGTTTCCTAAGCAGAGTTGAAATAGATATGGCCCGTGTGTTTAGGAAGCACAGTTATTATGTTCTGAGCAAGCTCACTGTTCTGGTCCTACAGGAAACACAGTAGAGTAGAAGAGTGCTCTTTTCTCTAAAGCAGAGTATGTTTCTTGTAAGGCGAGCTAGCGTTTGTTTCCCAGTCCTAAATGGAGTTGAATCACAGACAGTTTCTGGTCCTACGAGCAAGAAATATTTTCTGGTAAGGAAAGTCATTATTGTGCTCCCATTGCCATACACAGTGCAAATAGCACATGTGTCTGTTCCCAGCAAGTACAGTGTATTGGACTGAAGAGGAGCTACTGTTCTTGTCAGGTTCCTAAGCAGAGTTGAACTAGTTATGGCCCGTGTGTGTAGGAAGCGAGTTCTTATGTTATGAGCAAGCTCACTGTTCTGGCCCTATAGGAAACACAGTAGAGTAGAAGAGTGCTCTTTTCTCTAAAGATAGTGTGTTTCTTGTAAGGCGAGCTAGCGTTTGTTTCCCAGTCCTAAATGGAGTTGAGTCACATGCAGTTTTTTGTCCTACGAGCTAGAGTTGTTTTTTGGTAAGACTAGTCACTATTGTGCTCCAATTGCCATACCCAGTGAAAATAGCACTCGCGTCTGTTCCCCGCAAGTAAAGTGTATTGGACTGAAGAGGAGCTACTGTTCTTGTCAGTTTCCTAAGCAGAGTTGAACTAGATATGGCCCGTGTGTGTAGAAAGCACAGTTCTTTTGTTCTGAGCAAGCTCACTGTTCAGACCCCATAGGAAACACAGTAGAGCAGAAGAGTGCTCTTTTCTCAAAAGCAGAGTGTGTTTCATGTAAGGCGAGCTACCATTTGTTTCCCAGTCCTTAATGGAGTTGAATCACATGCAGTTTCTGGTCCTACGAGCAAGAGTTGTTTTCTGGTAAGGAAAGTCACTATTGTGCTCCCATTGCCACACACAGTACAAGTAGCACTCGCGTCGGTTCCCAGAAAGTACAGTGTATGGGACTGAAGAGGAGCTACTGTTATTGTCAGTTTCCTAAGCAGAGTTGAACTAGATATGGCCCGTGTGTGTAGGAAGCACAGTTCTTATGTTCTGAGGAAGCTCAATGTTCTGGCTCTATAGGAAACACAGTAGAGTAGAAGAGTGCTCTTTTCTCAAAAGCAGAGTGTGTTTCTTGTAAGGCAAGCTAGCGTTTGTTTCCTAGTCCTAAATGGAGTTGAATCACATGCAGTTTCAGGTCCTAAGAACAAGAGTTGTTTTCTGGTAAGGAAAGTCACATTGCGCTCCCATTGCCATACACTGTGCAAATAGCACTCGCGTCTGTTCCCAGCAAATACAGTGTATTCGACTGAAGAGGATCTACTGTTCTTGTCAGGTTCCTAAGCAGACTTGAACTAGATATGGCCCATGTGTGGGAAGCACAGTTCTTTTGTTCTGAGCAAGCTCACTGTTCTGGCCCTGTAGGAAACACAGTAGAGTAGAAGAGTGCTCTTTTTCTAAACCAGAGTGTGTTTCTTGTAAGGCGAGCTAGAATTTGTTTCCCAGTCCTAAATGGCGTTGAATCACATGCAGTTTGTGGTCCTACGAGCAAGAGTTGTTTTCTGGTAGGGAAAGTCACTATTGCTCTCTAATTGCCATACACAGTGTAAATAGCACTCACGTCTGTTCCCAGCAAGTACAGTGTATGGGACTGAAGAGGAGCTACTGTTCTTGTCAGTTTCCTAAGCAGAGTTGAAATAGATATGGCCCGTGTGTGTAGGAAGCACAGTTCATTTGTTCTGAGCAAGCTCACAGTTCGGAACCCATAGGAAACACAGTAGAGTAGAAGAGTGCTCTTTTCTCAAAAGCAGAGTGTGTTTCTTGTAAGGAGACCTAGCGTTTGTTTCCCATTCCTAAATGGAGTGGAATCACATGCAGTTTCTGGTCCTACGAGCAAGAGTTGTTTTCTGGTAAGGAAAGTCACTATTGTGCTCCCATTGCCATACACAGTGCAAATAGCCCTCCCGTCTCTTCCCAGCAAGTACAGTGTATTGGACTGAAGAGGAGCTACTGTTCTTGTCAGTTTCCTAAGAAGAGTTTAACTAGATATGGTCCGTGTGTGTAGGAAGCACAGTTCTTTTGTTCTGAGCAAGCTCACTGTTTGGACCCCATAGGAAACACAGTAGAGTAGAAGAGTGCTCTTTTCTCTAAAGCAGTGTGTTTCTTGTAAGGCGAGCTAACGTTTGTTTCCCAGTCCTAAATGGAGTTGAATCACATGCAGTTTCTGGTCCTACGAGCAACAGTTGTTTTCTGGTAAGGAAAGTCACTATTGCGCTCCCATTGCCATACACAGTGCAAATAGCACATGCGTCTGTTCCCAGCAAGTACAGTGTATTGGACTGAAGAGGAGCTACTGTTCTTCTCAGTTTCCTAAGCAGAGTTGAACTAGATATGGCCCGTGTGTCTAGGAAGCACAGTTCATTTGTTCTGAGCAAGCTAACTGTTCTGGCCCTATAGGAAACACAGTAGAGTAGAAGAGTGCTCTTTTCTCAAAAGCAGAGTGTGTTTCTTGTAAGGTGAGCTAGTGTTTGTTTCCCAGTCTGAAACGGAGTTGAATCCCATGCAGTTTCTGGTCCTACGAGCAAGAGTTGTTTTCTGATAAGAAGAGTCACTATTATGCTCCAATTGCCATACACAGTGCAAATAGCACTCGTGTCTGTTCCCAAAAATTACAGTGTATTGGACTGAAGAGGAGCTACTGTTCTTGTCAGTTTCCTAAGCAGAGTTGAACTAGATATGGCTTGTGTGTGTAGGAAGCACAGTTCTTTTGTTCTGAGCAAGCTCACTTTTCGGACCCCATAGGAAACACTTTAAAGTAGAAGAGGGCTCTTTTCTCAAAAGCAGAGTGTATTTCTTGTAACGCGAGCTAGCGTTTGTTTCCCAGTCCTAAATGGAGTTGAATCACATGCAGTTTCTGGTCCTACGAGCAAGAGTTGTTTTCTCGTAAGAAGAGTCACTATTGCTCTCCCATTGTCATACACAGGGCAAATAGCACTCGCGTCTCTTCCCAGCAACTTCAGTGTATTGGACTGAAGAGGATCTACTATTCTTGTCAGTTTTCTAAGCAGAATTGAACTAGATATGACCGTGTGTGTAGGAAGCACAGTTCTTTTGTTCTGAGCAAGCTCACTGTTCGGATCCCATAGGAAACACAGTAGAGTAGAAGAGTTCTCTTTTCTCAAAAGCAGAGTGTGTTTCTTGTAAGGTGAGCTAGTGTTTGTTTCCCAGTCAGAAATAAAGTTGAATCCCATGCAGTTTCTAGTCCTATGAGCAAGACTTGTTTTCTGGTAAGAATAGTCACTATTGTGCTCCCATTGCCATACACAGTGCAAATAGCGCTTGCTTCTGTTTGCAGCAAGTACAGTGTACTGGACTGAAGAGGAACTACTATTCTTGTCAGTTTCCTAAGCCGAGTTGAACTAGATATGGGCACTGTGTGTAGGAAGCACAGTTCTTTTGTTCTGAACAAGCTCACTGTTCGGACCTCATAGGAAACACTGTAGAGTAGAAGAGTGCTCTTTTCTGAAAAGCAGAGTGTGTTTCTTGTAAGGCGAGCTAGTGTTTGTTTCCCAGTCTGAAATGGAGTTGAATCCCATGCAGTTTCTGGTCCTACGAGCAAGAGTTGTTTTCTGGTAAGAAGAGTCACTATTGCGCTCCCATTGACATATACAGTGCAAATAGCACTCGCGTCTGTTCCCAGCAAGTACAGTGTATTGGACTGAAGAGCAATTACTGTTCTTGTCAGTTTCCTAAGCAGAGTTGACCTAGATATGGCCCTTGTGTGTAGGAAGCACAGTTCTTCTGTTCTGAGCAATCTCACTGTTCGGACCCAATAGGAAGCACAGTAGAGTAGAAGAGTGCTCTTTTCTCAAAAGCAGAGTGTGTTTCTTGGAAGTCGAGCTAGCTTTTGTTTCCCAGTCCTAAATGGAGTTGAGTCACATGCAGTTTTTGGTCCTACGAGCAAGAGTTGTTTTCTGGTAAGACGAGTCACTATTGTGCTCCAATTGCCATACACAGTGCAAATAGCACTCGGGTCTGTTCCCCGCAAGTAAAGTGTATTGGACTGAAGAGGAGCTACTGCTCTTGTCAGTTTCCTAAGCAGAGTTGAACTAGATATGGCACATGTGTGTAGGAAGCATAGTTCTTTTGTTCAGAGCAAGCTCACTGTTCGGAACACATAGGAAACAGAGTAGAGTAGAAGAGTGCTCTTTTCTCAAAAGCAGAGTGTATTTCATGTAAGGCGAGCTAGCATTTGTTTCCCAGTCGTAAATGGAGTTGAATCACATGCAGTTTCTGGTACTACGAGCAAGAGTTGTTTTCTGGTAAGGAAAGTCACTATTGTGCTCCCATTGCCATACACAGTGCAAATGGCACTCGCGTCTGTTCCCAGAAAGTACAGTGTATCGGACTGAAGAAAAGCTACTGTTCTTGTCAGTTTCCTAAGCAGAGTTGAACTAGATATGGCCCATGTGTAGGAAGCACAGTTCTTTTGTTCTGAGCAAGCTCAGTGTTCTGGCCCTATGGGAAACACAGTAGAGTAGAAGAGTGCTCTTTTCTCTAATGCAGAGTGTGTTTCTTGTAAGGCGAGCTAGTGTTTGTTTCCCAGTCCTAAATGGAGTTGAATCACATGCAGTTTCTGGTCCTACGAGCAAGAGTTGTTTTATGGTAAGAAGAGTCACTATTGCGCTGCCATTGCCATACACAGGACAAAGAGCACTGGCGTCTGTTCCCAGCAAGTACAGTGTATTGGACTGAAGAGGATCTACTGTTCTTGTCAGGTTCCTAAGCAGACCTGAACTAGATATGGCCGTGTGTGTAGGAAGCACCGTTCTTTTGTTCTGAGCAAGCTCACTGTTTGGACCCCATAGGAAACACAGTAGAGTAGAAGAGTGCTCTTTTCTCTAAAGCAGTGTGTTTCTTGTAAGGTGAGCAAGCGTTTGTTTCCCAGTCCTAAATGGAGTTGAATCACATGCAGTTTCTGGTCCTATGACCAAGAGTTGTTTTCTGGTAAGGAAAGTCACTATTGTGCTCCCATTGCCATACACAGTGCAAATAGCACAAGCGTCTGTTCCCAGCAAGTACAGTGTATTGGACTGAAGAGGAGCTACTGTTCTTCTCAGTTTCCTAAGCAGAGTTGAACTAGGTATGGCCCCGTGTGTCTAGGAAGCACAGTTCATTTGTTCTGAGCAAGCTGACTGTTCTGGCCCTATAGGAAACACAGTAGAGTAGAAGAGTGCTCTTTTCTCAAAAGCAGAGTGTGTTTCTTGTAAGGTGAGCTAGAGTTTGTTTTCCAGTCCTAAATGGAGTTGAGTCACATGCAGTTTTTGGTCCTATGAGCAATAGTTGTTTTCTGGTAAGACGAGTCACTATTGTGCTCCAATTTCCATACACAGTGCACATAGCACTCGCGTCTGTTCTCAGCAAGTACAGTGTATCGGACTGAAGAGGAGCTGCTCTTCTTGTCAGTTTCCTAAGCAGAGTTGAAATAGATATGGCCCGTGTGTTTAGGAAGCACAGTTATTATGTTCTGAGCAAGCTCACTGTTCTGGTCCTACAGGAAACACAGTAGAGTAGAAGAGTGCTCTTTTCTCTAAAGCAGAGTGTGTTTCTTGTAAGGCGAGCTAGCGTTTGTTTCCCAGTCCTAAATGGAGTTGAATCACAGACAGTTTCTGGTCCTACGAGCAAGAAATATTTTCTGGTAAGGAAAGTCATTATTGTGCTCCCATTGCCATACACAGTGCAAATAGCACATGTGTCTGTTCCCAGCAAGTACAGTGTATTGGACTGAAGAGGAGCTACTGTTCTTGTCAGGTTCCTAAGCAGAGTTGAACTAGTTATGGCCCGTGTGTGTAGGAAGCGAGTTCTTATGTTATGAGCAAGCTCACTGTTCTGGCCCTATAGGAAACACAGTAGAGTAGAAGAGTGCTCTTTTCTCTAAAGAGAGTGTGTTTCTTGTAAGGCGAGCTAGCGTTTGTTTCCCAGTCCTAAATGGAGTTGAGTCACATGCAGTTTTTTGTCCTACGTGCAAGAGTTGTTTTTTGGTAAGACTAGTCACTATTGTGCTCCAATTGCCATACCCAGTGAAAATAGCACTCGCGTCTGTTCCCCGCAAGTAAAGTGTATTGGACTGAAGAGGAGCTACTGTTCTTGTCAGTTTCCTAAGCAGAGTTGTGTAGGAAGCACAGTTCTTTTGTTCTGAGCAAGCTCACTGTTCAGACCCCATAGGAAACACAGTAGAGCAGAAGAGTGCTCTTTTCTCAAAAGCAGAGTGTGTTTCATGTAAGGCGAGCTACCATTTGTTTCCCAGTCCTTAA
Source organism: Peromyscus eremicus (assembly GCF_949786415.1). Classification (NCBI taxonomy): domain Eukaryota; kingdom Metazoa; phylum Chordata; class Mammalia; order Rodentia; family Cricetidae; genus Peromyscus; species Peromyscus eremicus. Next base: position 7,524 of record NW_026738429.1, read on the forward strand.
TGGAGTTGAATCACATGCAGTTTCTGGTCCTACGAGCAAGAGTTGTTTTCTGGTAAGGAAAGTCACTATTGTGCTCCCATTGCCACACACAGTACAAGTAGCACTCGCGTCGGTTCCCAGAAAGTACAGTGTATGGGACTGAAGAGGAGCTACTGTTATTGTCAGTTTCCTAAGCAGAGTTGAACTAGATATGGCCCGTGTGTGTAGGAAGCACAGTTCTTATGTTCTGAGCAAGCTCAATGTTCTGGCTCTATAGGAAACACAGTAGAGTAGAAGAGTGCTCTTTTCTCAAAAGCAGAGTGTGTTTCTTGTAAGGCAAGCTAGCGTTTGTTTCCTAGTCCTAAATGGAGTTGAATCACATGCAGTTTCAGGTCCTAAGAACAAGAGTTGTTTTCTGGTAAGGAAAGTCACATTGCGCTCCCATTGCCATACACTGTGCAAATAGCACTCGCGTCTGTTCCCAGCAAATACAGTGTATTCGACTGAAGAGGATCTACTGTTCTTGTCAGGTTCCTAAGCAGACTTGAACTAGATATGGCCCATGTGTGGGAAGCACAGTTCTTTTGTTCTGAGCAAGCTCACTGTTCTGGCCCTGTAGGAAACACAGTAGAGTAGAAGAGTGCTCTTTTTCTAAACCAGAGTGTGTTTCTTGTAAGGCGAGCTAGAATTTGTTTCCCAGTCCTAAATGGCGTTGAATCACATGCAGTTTGTGGTCCTACGAGCAAGAGTTGTTTTCTGGTAAGGAAAGTCACTATTGTGCTCCCATTGCCATACACAGTGCAAATAGCCCTCCCGTCTCTTCCCAGCAAGTACAGTGTATTGGACTGAAGAGGAGCTACTGTTCTTGTCAGTTTCCTAAGAAGAGTTTAACTAGATATGGTCCGTGTGTGTAGGAAGCACAGTTCTTTTGTTCTGAGCAAGCTCACTGTTTGGACCCCATAGGAAACACAGTAGAGTAGAAGAGTGCTCTTTTCTCTAAAGCAGTGTGTTTCTTGTAAGGCGAGCTAACGTTTGTTTCCCAGTCCTAAATGGAGTTGAATCACATGCAGTTTCTGGTCCTACGAGCAAGAGTTGTTTTCTGGTAAGGAAAGTCACTATTGCGCTCCCATTGCCATACACAGTGCAAATAGCACATGCGTCTGTTCCCAGCAAGTACAGTGTATTGGACTGAAGAGGAGCTACTGTTCTTCTCAGTTTCCTAAGCAGACTTGAACTAGATATGGCCCATGTGTGGGAAGCACAGTTCTTTTGTTCTGAGCAAGCTCACTGTTCTGGCCCTGTAGGAAACACAGTAGAGTAGAAGAGTGCTCTTTTTCTAAACCAGAGTGTGTTTCTTGTAAGGCGAGCTAGAATTTGTTTCCCAGTCCTAAATGGCGTTGAATCACATGCAGTTTGTGGTCCTACGAGCAAGAGTTGTTTTCTGGTAGGGAAAGTCACTATTGCTCTCTAATTGCCATACACAGTGTAAATAGCACTCACGTCTGTTCCCAGCAAGTACAGTGTATGGGACTGAAGAGGAGCTACTGTTCTTGTCAGTTTCCTAAGCAGAGTTGAAATAGATATGGCCCGTGTGTGTAGGAAGCACAGTTCATTTGTTCTGAGCAAGCTCACAGTTCGGAACCCATAGGAAACACAGTAGAGTAGAAGAGTGCTCTTTTCTCAAAAGCAGAGTGTGTTTCTTGTAAGGAGACCTAGCGTTTGTTTCCCATTCCTAAATGGAGTGGAATCACATGCAGTTTCTGGTCCTACGAGCAAGAGTTGTTTTCTGGTAAGGAAAGTCACTATTGTGCTCCCATTGCCATACACAGTGCAAATAGCCCTCCCGTCTCTTCCCAGCAAGTACAGTGTATTGGACTGAAGAGGAGCTACTGTTCTTGTCAGTTTCCTAAGAAGAGTTTAACTAGATATGGTCCGTGTGTGTAGGAAGCACAGTTCTTTTGTTCTGAGCAAGCTCACTGTTTGGACCCCATAGGAAACACAGTAGAGTAGAAGAGTGCTCTTTTCTCTAAAGCAGTGTGTTTCTTGTAAGGCGAGCTAACGTTTGTTTCCCAGTCCTAAATGGAGTTGAATCACATGCAGTTTCTGGTCCTACGAGCAACAGTTGTTTTCTGGTAAGGAAAGTCACTATTGCGCTCCCATTGCCATACACAGTGCAAATAGCACATGCGTCTGTTCCCAGCAAGTACAGTGTATTGGACTGAAGAGGAGCTACTGTTCTTCTCAGTTTCCTAAGCAGAGTTGAACTAGATATGGCCCGTGTGTCTAGGAAGCACAGTTCATTTGTTCTGAGCAAGCTAACTGTTCTGGCCCTATAGGAAACACAGTAGAGTAGAAGAGTGCTCTTTTCTCAAAAGCAGAGTGTGTTTCTTGTAAGGTGAGCTAGTGTTTGTTTCCCAGTCTGAAACGGAGTTGAATCCCATGCAGTTTCTGGTCCTACGAGCAAGAGTTGTTTTCTGATAAGAAGAGTCACTATTATGCTCCAATTGCCATACACAGTGCAAATAGCACTCGTGTCTGTTCCCAAAAATTACAGTGTATTGGACTGAAGAGGAGCTACTGTTCTTGTCAGTTTCCTAAGCAGAGTTGAACTAGATATGGCTTGTGTGTGTAGGAAGCACAGTTCTTTTGTTCTGAGCAAGCTCACTTTTCGGACCCCATAGGAAACACTTTAAAGTAGAAGAGGGCTCTTTTCTCAAAAGCAGAGTGTATTTCTTGTAACGCGAGCTAGCGTTTGTTTCCCAGTCCTAAATGGAGTTGAATCACATGCAGTTTCTGGTCCTACGAGCAAGAGTTGTTTTCTCGTAAGAAGAGTCACTATTGCTCTCCCATTGTCATACACAGGGCAAATAGCACTCGCGTCTCTTCCCAGCAACTTCAGTGTATTGGACTGAAGAGGATCTACTATTCTTGTCAGTTTTCTAAGCAGAATTGAACTAGATATGACCGTGTGTGTAGGAAGCACAGTTCTTTTGTTCTGAGCAAGCTCACTGTTCGGATCCCATAGGAAACACAGTAGAGTAGAAGAGTTCTCTTTTCTCAAAAGCAGAGTGTGTTTCTTGTAAGGTGAGCTAGTGTTTGTTTCCCAGTCAGAAATAAAGTTGAATCCCATGCAGTTTCTAGTCCTATGAGCAAGACTTGTTTTCTGGTAAGAATAGTCACTATTGTGCTCCCATTGCCATACACAGTGCAAATAGCGCTTGCTTCTGTTTGCAGCAAGTACAGTGTACTGGACTGAAGAGGAACTACTATTCTTGTCAGTTTCCTAAGCCGAGTTGAACTAGATATGGGCACTGTGTGTAGGAAGCACAGTTCTTTTGTTCTGAACAAGCTCACTGTTCGGACCTCATAGGAAACACTGTAGAGTAGAAGAGTGCTCTTTTCTGAAAAGCAGAGTGTGTTTCTTGTAAGGCGAGCTAGTGTTTGTTTCCCAGTCTGAAATGGAGTTGAATCCCATGCAGTTTCTGGTCCTACGAGCAAGAGTTGTTTTCTGGTAAGAAGAGTCACTATTGCGCTCCCATTGACATATACAGTGCAAATAGCACTCGCGTCTGTTCCCAGCAAGTACAGTGTATTGGACTGAAGAGCAATTACTGTTCTTGTCAGTTTCCTAAGCAGAGTTGACCTAGATATGGCCCTTGTGTGTAGGAAGCACAGTTCTTCTGTTCTGAGCAATCTCACTGTTCGGACCCAATAGGAAGCACAGTAGAGTAGAAGAGTGCTCTTTTCTCAAAAGCAGAGTGTGTTTCTTGGAAGTCGAGCTAGCTTTTGTTTCCCAGTCCTAAATGGAGTTGAGTCACATGCAGTTTTTGGTCCTACGAGCAAGAGTTGTTTTCTGGTAAGACGAGTCACTATTGTGCTCCAATTGCCATACACAGTGCAAATAGCACTCGGGTCTGTTCCCCGCAAGTAAAGTGTATTGGACTGAAGAGGAGCTACTGCTCTTGTCAGTTTCCTAAGCAGAGTTGAACTAGATATGGCACATGTGTGTAGGAAGCATAGTTCTTTTGTTCAGAGCAAGCTCACTGTTCGGAACACATAGGAAACAGAGTAGAGTAGAAGAGTGCTCTTTTCTCAAAAGCAGAGTGTATTTCATGTAAGGCGAGCTAGCATTTGTTTCCCAGTCGTAAATGGAGTTGAATCACATGCAGTTTCTGGTACTACGAGCAAGAGTTGTTTTCTGGTAAGGAAAGTCACTATTGTGCTCCCATTGCCATACACAGTGCAAATGGCACTCGCGTCTGTTCCCAGAAAGTACAGTGTATCGGACTGAAGAAAAGCTACTGTTCTTGTCAGTTTCCTAAGCAGAGTTGAACTAGATATGGCCCATGTGTAGGAAGCACAGTTCTTTTGTTCTGAGCAAGCTCAGTGTTCTGGCCCTATGGGAAACACAGTAGAGTAGAAGAGTGCTCTTTTCTCTAATGCAGAGTGTGTTTCTTGTAAGGCGAGCTAGTGTTTGTTTCCCAGTCCTAAATGGAGTTGAATCACATGCAGTTTCTGGTCCTACGAGCAAGAGTTGTTTTATGGTAAGAAGAGTCACTATTGCGCTGCCATTGCCATACACAGGACAAAGAGCACTGGCGTCTGTTCCCAGCAAGTACAGTGTATTGGACTGAAGAGGATCTACTGTTCTTGTCAGGTTCCTAAGCAGACCTGAACTAGATATGGCCGTGTGTGTAGGAAGCACAGTTCTTTTGTTCTGAGCAAGCTCACTGTTTGGACCCCATAGGAAACACAGTAGAGTAGAAGAGTGCTCTTTTCTCTAAAGCAGTGTGTTTCTTGTAAGGTGAGCAAGCGTTTGTTTCCCAGTCCTAAATGGAGTTGAATCACATGCAGTTTCTGGTCCTATGACCAAGAGTTGTTTTCTGGTAAGGAAAGTCACTATTGTGCTCCCATTGCCATACACAGTGCAAATAGCACAAGCGTCTGTTCCCAGCAAGTACAGTGTATTGGACTGAAGAGGAGCTACTGTTCTTCTCAGTTTCCTAAGCAGAGTTGAACTAGGTATGGCCCCGTGTGTCTAGGAAGCACAGTTCATTTGTTCTGAGCAAGCTGACTGTTCTGGCCCTATAGGAAACACAGTAGAGTAGAAGAGTGCTCTTTTCTCAAAAGCAGAGTGTGTTTCTTGTAAGGTGAGCTAGAGTTTGTTTTCCAGTCCTAAATGGAGTTGAGTCACATGCAGTTTTTGGTCCTATGAGCAATAGTTGTTTTCTGGTAAGACGAGTCACTATTGTGCTCCAATTTCCATACACAGTGCACATAGCACTCGCGTCTGTTCTCAGCAAGTACAGTGTATCGGACTGAAGAGGAGCTGCTCTTCTTGTCAGTTTCCTAAGCAGAGTTGAAATAGATATGGCCCGTGTGTTTAGGAAGCACAGTTATTATGTTCTGAGCAAGCTCACTGTTCTGGTCCTACAGGAAACACAGTAGAGTAGAAGAGTGCTCTTTTCTCTAAAGCAGAGTGTGTTTCTTGTAAGGCGAGCTAGCGTTTGTTTCCCAGTCCTAAATGGAGTTGAATCACAGACAGTTTCTGGTCCTACGAGCAAGAAATATTTTCTGGTAAGGAAAGTCATTATTGTGCTCCCATTGCCATACACAGTGCAAATAGCACATGTGTCTGTTCCCAGCAAGTACAGTGTATTGGACTGAAGAGGAGCTACTGTTCTTGTCAGGTTCCTAAGCAGAGTTGAACTAGTTATGGCCCGTGTGTGTAGGAAGCGAGTTCTTATGTTATGAGCAAGCTCACTGTTCTGGCCCTATAGGAAACACAGTAGAGTAGAAGAGTGCTCTTTTCTCTAAAGAGAGTGTGTTTCTTGTAAGGCGAGCTAGCGTTTGTTTCCCAGTCCTAAATGGAGTTGAGTCACATGCAGTTTTTTGTCCTACGTGCAAGAGTTGTTTTTTGGTAAGACTAGTCACTATTGTGCTCCAATTGCCATACCCAGTGAAAATAGCACTCGCGTCTGTTCCCCGCAAGTAAAGTGTATTGGACTGAAGAGGAGCTACTGTTCTTGTCAGTTTCCTAAGCAGAGTTGTGTAGGAAGCACAGTTCTTTTGTTCTGAGCAAGCTCACTGTTCAGACCCCATAGGAAACACAGTAGAGCAGAAGAGTGCTCTTTTCTCAAAAGCAGAGTGTGTTTCATGTAAGGCGAGCTACCATTTGTTTCCCAGTCCTTAATGGAGTTGAATCACATGCAGTTTCTGGTCCTACGAGCAAGAGTTGTTTTCTGGTAAGGAAAGTCACTATTGTGCTCCCATTGCCACACACAGTACAAGTAGCACTCGCGTCGGTTCCCAGAAAGTACAGTGTATGGGACTGAAGAGGAGCTACTGTTATTGTCAGTTTCCTAAGCAGAGTTGAACTAGATATGGCCCGTGTGTGTAGGAAGCACAGTTCTTATGTTCTGAGCAAGCTCAATGTTCTGGCTCTATAGGAAACACAGTAGAGTAGAAGAGTGCTCTTTTCTCAAAAGCAGAGTGTGTTTCTTGTAAGGCAAGCTAGCGTTTGTTTCCTAGTCCTAAATGGAGTTGAATCACATGCAGTTTCAGGTCCTAAGAACAAGAGTTGTTTTCTGGTAAGGAAAGTCACATTGCGCTCCCATTGCCATACACTGTGCAAATAGCACTCGCGTCTGTTCCCAGCAAATACAGTGTATTCGACTGAAGAGGATCTACTGTTCTTGTCAGGTTCCTAAGCAGACTTGAACTAGATATGGCCCATGTGTGGGAAGCACAGTTCTTTTGTTCTGAGCAAGCTCACTGTTCTGGCCCTGTAGGAAACACAGTAGAGTAGAAGAGTGCTCTTTTTCTAAACCAGAGTGTGTTTCTTGTAAGGCGAGCTAGAATTTGTTTCCCAGTCCTAAATGGCGTTGAATCACATGCAGTTTGTGGTCCTACGAGCAAGAGTTGTTTTCTGGTAAGGAAAGTCACTATTGTGCTCCCATTGCCATACACAGTGCAAATAGCCCTCCCGTCTCTTCCCAGCAAGTACAGTGTATTGGACTGAAGAGGAGCTACTGTTCTTGTCAGTTTCCTAAGAAGAGTTTAACTAGATATGGTCCGTGTGTGTAGGAAGCACAGTTCTTTTGTTCTGAGCAAGCTCACTGTTTGGACCCCATAGGAAACACAGTAGAGTAGAAGAGTGCTCTTTTCTCTAAAGCAGTGTGTTTCTTGTAAGGCGAGCTAACGTTTGTTTCCCAGTCCTAAATGGAGTTGAATCACATGCAGTTTCTGGTCCTACGAGCAAGAGTTGTTTTCTGGTAAGGAAAGTCACTATTGCGCTCCCATTGCCATACACAGTGCAAATAGCACATGCGTCTGTTCCCAGCAAGTACAGTGTATTGGACTGAAGAGGAGCTACTGTTCTTCTCAGTTTCCTAAGCAGAGTTGAACTAGATATGGCCCGTGTGTCTAGGAAGCACAGTTCATTTGTTCTGAGCAAGCTAACTGTTCTGGCCCTATAGGAAACACAGTAGAGTAGAAGAGTGCTCTTTTCTCAAAAGCAGAGTGTGTTTCTTGTAAGGTGAGCTAGTGTTTGTTTCCCAGTCTGAAACGGAGTTGAATCCCATGCAGTTTCTGATCCTACGAGCAAGAGTTGTTTTCTGATAAGAAGAGTCACTATTATGCTCCAATTGCCATACACAGTGCAAATAGCACTCGTGTCTGTTCCCAAAAATTACAGTGTATTGGACTGAAGAGGAGCTACTGTTCTTGTCAGTTTCCTAAGCAGAGTTGAACTAGATATGGCTTGTGTGTGTAGGAAGCACAGTTCTTTTGTTCTGAGCAAGCTCACTTTTCGGACCCCATAGTAAACACTTTAAAGTAGAAGAGGGCTCTTTTCTCAAAAGCAGAGTGTATTTCTTGTAACGCGAGCTAGCGTTTGTTTCCCAGTCCTAAATGGAGTTGAATCACATGCAGTTTCTGGTCCTACGAGCAAGAGTTTTTTTCTCGTAAGAAGAGTCACTATTGCTCTCCCATTGTCATACACAGGGCAAAAAGCACTCGCGTCTCTTCCCAGCAACTTCAGTGTATTGGACTGAAGAGGATCTACTATTCTTGTCAGTTTTCTAAGCAGAATTGAACTAGATATGACCGTGTGTGTAGGAAGCACAGTTCTTTTGTTCTGAGCAAGCTCACTGTTCGGATCCCATAGGAAACACAGTAGAGTAGAAGAGTTCTCTTTTCTCAAAAGCAGAGTGTGTTTCTTGTAAGGTGAGCTAGTGTTTGTTTCCCAGTCAGAAATAAAGTTGAATCCCATGCAGTTTCTAGTCCTACGAGCAAGACTTGTTTTCTGGTAAGAATAGTCACTATTGTGCTCCCATTGCCATACACAGTGCAAATAGCGCTTGCTTCTGTTTGCAGCAAGTACAGTGTACTGGACTGAAGAGGAACTACTATTCTTGTCAGTTTCCTAAGCAGAGTTGAACTAGATATGGGCACTGTGTGTAGGAAGCACAGTTCTTTTGTTCTGAACAAGCTCACTGTTCGGACCTCATAGGAAACACTGTAGAGTAGAAGAGTGCTCTTTTCTGAAAAGCAGAGTGTGTTTCTTGTAAGGCGAGCTAGTGTTTGTTTCCCAGTCTGAAATGGAGTTGAATCCCATGCAGTTTCTGGTCCTACGAGCAAGAGTTGTTTTCTGGTAAGAAGAGTCACTATTGCGCTCCCATTGACATATACAGTACAAATAGCACTCGCGTCTGTTCCCAGCAAGTACAGTGTATTGGACTGAAGAGCAATTACTGTTCTTGTCAGTTTCCTAAGCAGAGTTGAACTAGATATGGCCCTTGTGTGTAGGAAGCACAGTTCTTTTGTTCTGAGCAAGCTCACTGTTTGGACCCCAAAGGAAACACAGTAGAGTAGAAGAGTGCTATTTTCTCAAAAGCAGAGTGTTTTTCTTGTAAGGGGAGCTAGCGTTTGTTTCCCAGTCCTAAATGGAGTTGAATCACATGCAGTTTCTGGTCCTACAAGCAAGAGTTGTTTTCTGGTAAGGAGAGTCACTATTGCGCTTCCATTGACATACACAGGGCAAATAGCACTCGCGTCTGTTCCCAGCATGTGCAGTGTATTGAACTGAAAATGATCTACTGTCCTTGTCAGTTTCCTAAGCAGAATTGATCTAGATATGGCCCGTGTGTGTAGGAAGCACAGTTCGTTTGTTCTGAGCAAGCTCACTGTTCTAACCCCATATGAAACACAGTAGAGTAGAAGAGTGCCCTTTTCTCAAAAGCATAGTGTGTTTCTTGTAAGGCGAGCTAGCGTTTTTTTTTTTTTCAGTCCTAAGTGGAGTTGAATCACATGCAGTTTCTGGTCCTATGAGCAAGAGTTGTTTCCTGGTAAGAAGAGTACTATTGCTGTCCCATTTTCATACACATTGCAAATAGCACTGGCATCTGTTCCCCTCGTGTACAGTGTATTGGACTGAAGAGGATCTACTGTTCCTGTCAGTTTCCTAAGCAGAATTGAAATAGATATGGCCGTGTGTGT
>NW_026738430.1:0-17000 GCF_949786415.1 Peromyscus eremicus
GTCCTATGAGCAAGAGTTGTTTTCTGATAAGAAGAGACACTATTGTGCTCCTATTGCCATACACAGTGCAAATAGCACTGGCGTCTGTTCCCAGCAAGTACAGTGTATTGGGCTGAAGAGGAGCTACTGTTCTTGTCAGTTTCCTAAGCAGAGTTGAACTAGATATGGCCCCTGTGTGTAGGAAGCACAGTTCTTTTGTTCTGAGCAAGCTCACTATTTGGACACCATAGGAAACACAGTAGAGTAGAAGAGTGCTCTTTTCTCAAAATCAGAGTGTCTTTCTTGTAAGGCGAGCTAGTGTTTGTTTCCCAGTCAGAAATGGAGTTGAATCCCATGCAGTTTCTTGTCCTATGAGCAAGAGTTTTTTTCTGTTAAGAAGAGACACTATTGTGCTCCTATTGCCATACACAGTGCAAATAGCACTGGCGTCTGTTCCCAGCAAGTACAGTGTATTGGACTGAAGAGGAGCTACTGTTCTTGTCAGTTTCCTAAGCAGAGTTGAACTACATATGGTCCATGTGTGTAGGAGGCACAGTTCTTTTGTTCTGAGCAAACTCACTGTTCGGACCCCATCGGAAACACAGTAGAGTAGAAGAGTGCTCTTTTCTCAAAAGCAGAGTGTGTTTCTTGTAAGGCGAGGTAGCATTTGTTTCCCAGTCTTAAATGGAGCTGAATCACATGCAGTTTCTGGTCTTACGAGCAAGAGTTGTTTTCTGGTAAGGAAAGTCACTATTGTGCTCCCATTTCCATACACAGTGCAAATAGCACTCGCGACTGTTCCCAGCAATTACAGTGTATTGGACTGAAGCGGAGCTACTGTTCTTGTCAGTTTCCTAAGCAGAGTTGAACTAGATATGGCCCCTGTGTGTAGGAAGCACAGTTCTTTTGTTCTGAGCAAGCTCACTATTTGGACCCAATAGGAAAAACAGTAGAGTAGAAGAGTGCTCTTTTCTCAAAATCAGAGAGTCTTTCTTGTAAGGCGAGCTAGTGTTTGTTTCCCAGTCAGAAATGGAGTTGAATCCCATGCAGTTTCTTGTCCTATGAGTAAGAGTTGTTTTCTGATAAGAAGAGTCATTATTGTGCTCCTATGGCCATACACAGGGCAAATAGCACTCGTGTCTGTTCCCAGCTAGTACAGTGTATTGGACTAAAGAGGAGCTACTGTTCTTGTCAGTTTCCTAAGCAGAGTTGAACTAGATATGGCCCGTGTGTGTAGGAAGCACAGTTCTTTTGTTCTGAGCAAGCTCACTGTTCGGACCCCATAGGAAACACAGTAGAGTAGAAGACTGCTCTTTTCTCAAAAGCAGAGTGTGTTTCTTGTAAGGCGAGCTAGCGTTTGTTTCCCAGTCCTAAATGGAGTTGAATCACATGCAGTTTTTGGTTCTACGAGCAAGAGTTGTTTTCTGGTAATAAAGTCACTGTTGCCCTCCCATTGCCATACACAGTGTAAATAGCACTCGCATCTGTTCCCAGCAAGTACAGTGTATTGGACTGAAGCGGAGCTACTGTTCTTGTCAGTTTCCTAAGCAGAGTTGAACTAGATATGGCCCGTGTGTGTAGGAAGCCCAGTTCTTTGTTCTGAGCAAGCTCACTGTTCGGACCCAATAGGATACACAGTCGATTAGAAGAGTGCTCTTTTCTCAAAAGCAGAGTGTGTTTCTTGTTAGGCGAGCTAGCGTTTGTTTCCCAGTCCTAAACGGAGTTGAATCACATGCAGATTCTTGTCCGACGAGCAAGAGTTGTTTTCTTGTAAGAAGAGTCACCATTGCGCTCCCATTGTCATACACAGGGCAAATACCACTGGCGTCTGTTCCCAGCATGTACAGTGTATTGGACTGAACAGGAGCTACTGTTCTTTTCAGTTTCCTAAGCAGAATTGAACTAGATATGGCAGTATTTGTAGGAAGCACAGTTCTTTTGTTCAGAGCAAGCTCACTCTTCTGGCACTATAAGAAACACAGTACAGTAGAAGAGTGCTCTTTTCTCAAAAGCAGAGTGTGTTTCTTGTAAGGGGAGCTAGCGTTTGTTTCCCATTCCTAAATGGAGTTGAATCACATGCAGTTTTTGGTCCTACAAGCAAGAGTTGTTTTCTGGTAATAAAGTCACTATTGCGCTCCCATTGCAATACACAGTGCAAAGAGCACTCGCATCTGTTCCCAGAAAGTACAGTGTATTGGACTGAAGCGGAGCTATTGTTCTTGTCAGTTTCCTAAGCAGATTTGAACTAGATATGGCCCGTGTGTGTAGGAAGCACAGTTCTTTTGTTCTGAGCAAGCTCACTGTTCGAACTCCATAGGAAACACAGTAGAGTAGAAGAGTGCTCTTTTCTCAAAAGCAGAGTGTGTTTCTTGTAAGGCGAGCTAGTGTTTGTTTCCCAGTCAGAAATGGAGTTGAATCCCATGCAGTTTCTGGTCCTACGAGCAAGAGGTGTTTTCTGGTAAGGAAAGTCACTATTGCGCTCCCATTTCCATACACAGTGCAAATAGCACTCGCGTCTATTCCCAGCAAGTACAGTGTATTGGACTGAAGAAGAGCTACTGTTCTTGTCAGTTTCCTAAGCAGAGATGAACTAGATATGGCCCGCGTGTGTAAGAAGCACAGTTCTTTTGTTCTGAGCAAGCTCACTGTTCAGACCACCTAGGAAATACAGTAGAGAAGAAGAGTGCTCTTTTCTCCAAAGCAGAGTGTGTTTCTTGTAAGGCAAGCTAGCATTTGTTTCCCAGTCCTAAATGGAGTTGAATCACATGCAGTTTTTGGTCCTCCGACCAAGAGTTGTTTTCTGGTAAGGAAAGTCACTATTGCACTCCCATTTCCATACACAGTGCAAATAGCACTCGCGTCTGTTCCCAGCAATTACAGTGTATTGGACTGAAGCGGAGCTACTGTTCTTGTCAGTTTCCTAAGCAGAGTTGAACTAGATATGGCCCCTGTGTGTAGGAAGCACAGTTCTTTTTTTCTGAGCAAGCTCACTATTCGGACCCCATAGGAAACACAGTAGAGTAGAAGAGTGCTCTTTTCTCAAAATCAGAGAGTCTTTCTTGTAAGGCGAGCTAGTGTTTGTTTCCCAGTCAGAAATGGAGTTGAATCCCATGCAGCTTCTTGTCCTATGAGTAAGAGTTGTTTTCTGATAAGAAGAGTCACTATTGTGCTCTTATTGTCATACACAGTGCAAATAGCACTCGCGTCTGTTCCGAGCTAGTACAGTGTATTGGACTGAAGAGGAGCTACCGTTCTTGTCAGTTTCCTAAGCAGAATTGAACTAGATATGGCAGTATTTGTAGGAAGCACAGTTCTTTTGTTCAGAGCAAGCTCACTCTTCTGGCACTATAAGAAACACAGTACAGTAGAATAGTGCTCTTTTCTCAAAAGCAGAGTGTGTTTCTTGTAAGGGGAGCTAGCGTTTGTTTCCCATTCCTAAATGGAGTTGAATCACATGCAGTTTTTGGTCCTACAAGCAAGAGTTGTTTTCTGGTAATAAAGTCACTATTGCACTCCCATTGCAATACACAGTGCAAAGAGCACTCGCATCTGTTCCCAGAAAGTACAGTGTATTGGACTGAAGCGGAGCTATTGTTCTTGTCAGTTTCCTAAGCAGATTTGAACTAGATATGGCCCGTGTGTGTAGGAAGCACAGTTCTTTTGTTCTGAGCAAGCTCACTGTTCGAACTCCATAGGAAACACAGTAGAGTAGAAGAGTGCTCTTTTCTCAAAAGCAGAGTGTGTTTCTTGTAAGGCGAGCTAGTGTTTGTTTCCCAGTCAGAAATGGAGTTGAATCCCATGCAGTTTCTGGTCCTACGAGCAAGAGGTGTTTTCTGGTAAGGAAAGTCACTATTGCGCTCCCATTTCCATACACAGTGCAAATAGCACTCGCGTCTATTCCCAGCAAGTACAGTGTATTGGACTGAAGAAGAGCTACTGTTCTTGTCAGTTTCCTAAGCAGAGATGAACTAGATATGGCCCGCGTGTGTAAGAAGCACAGTTCTTTTGTTTGGAGCAAGCTCACTGTTCAGACCACCTAGGAAATACAGTAGAGAAGAAGAGTGCTCTTTTCTCCAAAGCAGAGTGTGTTTCTGGTAAGGCAAGCTAGCATTTGTTTCCCAGTCCTAAATGGAGTTGAATCACATGCAGTTTTCGGTCCTCCGACCAAGAGTTGTTTTCTGGTAAGGAAAGTCACTATTGCGCTCCCATTTCCATACACAGTGCAAATAGCACTCGCGTCTGTTCCCAGCAATTACAGTGTATTGGACTGAAGCGGAGCTACTGTTCTTGTCAGTTTCCTAAGCAGAGTTGAACTAGATATGGCCCCTGTGTGTAGGAAGCACAGTTCTTTTTTTCTGAGCAAGCTCACTATTCGGACCCCATAGGAAACACAGTAGAGTAGAAGAGTGCTCTTTTCTCAAAATCAAGGAGTCTTTCTTGTAAGGCGAGCTAGTGTTTGTTTCCCAGTCAGAAATGGAGTTGAATCCCATGCAGCTTCTTGTCCTATGAGTAAGAGTTGTTTTCTGATAAGAAGAGTCACTATTGTGCTCTTATTGTCATACACATTGCAAATAGCACTCGCGTCTGTTCCAGCTAGTACAGTGTATTGGACTGAAGAGGAGCTACCGTTCTTGTCAGTTTCCTAAGCAGAGTTGAACTAGATATGGCCCGTGTGTGTAGGAAGCCCAGTTCTATTGTTCTGAGCAAGCTCACTGTTCGGACCCCATAGGGATACACAGTCGAGTAGAAGAGTGCTCTTTTCTCAAAAGAAGAGTGTGTTTCTTGTAAGGCGAGCTAGTGTTTGTTTCCCAGTCAGAAATGGAGTTGAATCCCATGCAGTTTCTGGTCTTATGAGCAAGAGTTGTTTTCTGATAAGAAGAGACACTATTGTGCTCCTATTGCCATACACAGTGCAAATAGCACTGGCGTCTGTGCCCAGCAAGTACAGTGTACTGGACTGAAGCAGAGCTACTGTTCTTGTCAGTTTCCTAAGCAGAGTTGAACTACATATGGTCCGTGGGTGTAGGAAGCACAGTTCTTTTGTACTGAGCAAGCTCACTGTTCGGACCCCATAGGAAACACAGTAGAGTAGAAGAGTGCTCTTTTCTCAAAAGCAGAGTGTGTTTCTTGTAAGGCGAGGTAGCATTTGTTTCCCAGTCTTAAATGGAGCTGAATCACATGCAGTTTCTGGTCCTACGAGCAAGAGTTGTTTTCTGGTAAGGAAAGTCACTATTGTGCTCCCATTTCCATACACAGTGCAAATAGCACTCGCGACTGTTCCCAGCAATTACAGTGTATTGGACTGAAGCGGAGCTACTGTTCTTGTCAGTTTCCTAAGCAGAGTTGAACTAGATATGGCCCGTGTGTCTAGGAAGCCCAGTTCTTTTGTTCTGAGCAAGCTCACTGTTCGGACCCAATAGGATACACAGTCGAGTAGAAGAGTGCTCTTTTCTCAAAAGCAGAGTGTGTTTCTTGTTAGGCGAGCTAGCGTTTGTTTCCCAGTCCTAAACGGAGTTGAATCACATGCAGATTCTTGTCCGAAGAGCAAGAGTTGTTTTCTTGTAAGAAGAGTCACCATTGCGCTCCCATTGTCATACACAGGGCAAATACCACTGGCGTCTGTTCCCAGCATGTACAGTGTATTGGACTGAACAGGAGCTACTGTTCTTTTCAGTTTCCTAAGCAGAATTGAACTAGATATGGCAGTATTTGTAGGAAGCACAGTTCTTTTGTTCAGAGCAAGCTCACTCTTCTGGCACTATAAGAAACACAGTACAGTAGAAGAGTGCTCTTTTCTCAAAAGCAGAGTGTGTTTCTTGTAAGGGGAGCTAGCGTTTGTTTCCCATTCCTAAATGGAGTTGAATCACATGCAGTTTTTGGTCCTACAAGCAAGAGTTGTTTTCTGGTAATAAAGTCACTATTGCGCTCCCATTGCAATACACAGTGCAAAGAGCACTCGCATCTGTTCCCAGAAAGTACAGTGTATTGGACTGAAGCGGAGCTATTGTTCTTGTCAGTTTCCTAAGCAGATTTGAACTAGATATGGCCCGTGTGTGTAGGAAGCACAGTTCTTTTGTTCTGAGCAAGCTCACTGTTCGAACTCCATAGGAAACACAGTAGAGTAGAAGAGTGCTCTTTTCTCAAAAGCAGAGTGTGTTTCTTGTAAGGCGAGCTAGTGTTTGTTTCCCAGTCAGAAATGGAGTTGAATCCCATGCAGTTTCTGGTCCTACGAGCAAGAGGTGTTTTCTGGTAAGGAAAGTCACTATTGCGCTCCCATTTCCATACACAGTGCAAATAGCACTCGCGTCTATTCCCAGCAAGTACAGTGTATTGGACTGAAGAAGAGCTACTGTTCTTGTCAGTTTCCTAAGCAGAGATGAACTAGATATGGCCCGCGTGTGTAAGAAGCACAGTTCTTTTGTTCTGAGCAAGCTCACTGTTCAGACCACCTAGGAAATACAGTAGAGAAGAAGAGTGCTCTTTTCTCCAAAGCAGAGTGTGTTTCTGGTAAGGCAAGCTAGCATTTGTTTCCCAGTCCTAAATGGAGTTGAATCACATGCAGTTTTTGGTCCTCCGACCAAGAGTTGTTTTCTGGTAAGGAAAGTCACTATTGCACTCCCATTTCCATACACAGTGCAAATAGCACTCGCGTCTGTTCCCAGCAATTACAGTGTATTGGACTGAAGCGGAGCTACTGTTCTTGTCAGTTTCCTAAGCAGAGTTGAACTAGATATGGCCCCTGTGTGTAGGAAGCACAGTTCTTTTTTTCTGAGCAAGCTCACTATTCGGACCCCATAGGAAACACAGTAGAGTAGAAGAGTGCTCTTTTCTCAAAATCAGAGAGTCTTTCTTGTAAGGCGAGCTAGTGTTTGTTTCCCAGTCAGAAATGGAGTTGAATCCCATGCAGCTTCTTGTCCTATGAGTAAGAGTTGTTTTCTGATAAGAAGAGTCACTATTGTGCTCTTATTGTCATACACAGTGCAAATAGCACTCGCGTCTGTTCCGAGCTAGTACAGTGTATTGGACTGAAGAGGAGCTACCGTTCTTGTCAGTTTCCTAAGCAGAATTGAACTAGATATGGCAGTATTTGTAGGAAGCACAGTTCTTTTGTTCAGAGCAAGCTCACTCTTCTGGCACTATAAGAAACACAGTACAGTAGAATAGTGCTCTTTTCTCAAAAGCAGAGTGTGTTTCTTGTAAGGGGAGCTAGCGTTTGTTTCCCATTCCTAAATGGAGTTGAATCACATGCAGTTTTTGGTCCTACAAGCAAGAGTTGTTTTCTGGTAATAAAGTCACTATTGCACTCCCATTGCAATACACAGTGCAAAGAGCACTCGCATCTGTTCCCAGAAAGTACAGTGTATTGGACTGAAGCGGAGCTATTGTTCTTGTCAGTTTCCTAAGCAGATTTGAACTAGATATGGCCCGTGTGTGTAGGAAGCACAGTTCTTTTGTTCTGAGCAAGCTCACTGTTCGAACTCCATAGGAAACACAGTAGAGTAGAAGAGTGCTCTTTTCTCAAAAGCAGAGTGTGTTTCTTGTAAGGCGAGCTAGTGTTTGTTTCCCAGTCAGAAATGGAGTTGTATCCCATGCAGTTTCTGGTCCTACGAGCAAGAGGTGTTTTCTGGTAAGGAAAGTCACTATTGCGCTCCCATTTCCATACACAGTGCAAATAGCACTCGCGTCTATTCCCAGCAAGTACAGTGTATTGGACTGAAGAAGAGCTACTGTTCTTGTCAGTTTCCTAAGCAGAGATGAACTAGATATGGCCCGCGTGTGTAAGAAGCACAGTTCTTTTGTTTGGAGCAAGCTCACTGTTCAGACCACCTAGGAAATACAGTAGAGAAGAAGAGTGCTCTTTTCTCCAAAGCAGAGTGTGTTTCTGGTAAGGCAAGCTAGCATTTGTTTCCCAGTCCTAAATGGAGTTGAATCACATGCAGTTTTTGGTCCTCCGACCAAGAGTTGTTTTCTGGTAAGGAAAGTCACTATTGCGCTCCCATTTCCATACACAGTGCAAATAGCACTCGCGTCTGTTCCCAGCAATTACAGTGTATTGGACTGAAGCGGAGCTACTGTTCTTGTCAGTTTCCTAAGCAGAGTTGAACTAGATATGGCCCCTGTGTGTAGGAAGCACAGTTCTTTTTTTCTGAGCAAGCTCACTATTCGGACCCCATAGGAAACACAGTAGAGTAGAAGAGTGCTCTTTTCTCAAAATCAAGGAGTCTTTCTTTTAAGGCGAGCTAGTGTTTGTTTCCCAGTCAGAAATGGAGTTGAATCCCATGCAGCTTCTTGTCCTATGAGTAAGAGTTGTTTTCTGATAAGAAGAGTCACTATTGTGCTCTTATTGTCATACACATTGCAAATAGCACTCGCGTCTGTTCCCAGCTAGTACAGTGTATTGGACTGAAGAGGAGCTACCGTTCTTGTCAGTTTCCTAAGCAGAGTTGAACTAGATATGGCCCGTGTGTGTAGGAAGCCCAGTTCTTTTGTTCTGAGCAAGCTCACTGTTCGGACCCCATAGGATACACAGTCGAGTAGAAGAGTGCTCTTTTCTCAAAAGAAGAGTGTGTTTCTTGTAAGGCGAGCTAGTGTTTGTTTCCCAGTCAGAAATGGAGTTGAATCACATGCAGTTTCTGGTCCTATGAGCAAGAGTTGTTTTCTGGTAAGGAAAGTCACTATTGTGCTCCCATTGCCATACACAGTGCCAATAGCACTCGCGTCTGTTCCCAGCAAGTACAGTGTATTGGACTGAAGCAGAGCTACTGTTCTTGTCAGTTTCCTAAGCAGAGATGAACTAGATAAGGCCCGTGTGTGTAGGAAGCACAGTACTTTTGTTCTGAGCAAGCTCAATGTTCAGACCCCCTAGAAAACACAGTAGAGTAGAAGAGTGCTCTTTTTTCAAAAGCAGAGTGTGTTTTTTGTAAGGCGAGATAGCATTTGTTTCCCAGTCCTAAATGGAGTCGAATCACATGCACTTTCTTGTCCTACGACCAAGAGTTGTTTTCTGGTAAGGAAAGTCACTATTGCGCTCCCATTTACATACACAGTGCAAATAGCACTCGCATCTGTTCCCAGCAAGTACAGTGTATTGGACTGAAGCGGAGCTACTGTTCTTGTCAGTTTCTTAGCAGAGTTGAACTAGATATGGCCCCTGTGTGTAGGAAGCACAGTTCTTTTGTTCTGAGCAAGCTCACTATTCGGACCCCATAGGAAACACAGTAAAGTAGAAGAGTGCTCTTTTCTCAAAATCAGAGTGTCTTTCTTGTAAGGCGAGCAGGTGTTTGTTTCCCAGGCAGAAATGGAGTTGAATCCCATGCAGTTTCTGGTCCTATGAGCAAGAGTTGTTTTCTGATAAGAAGGGTCACTATTGTCTCCTATTGCCATACACAGTGCAAATAGCACTCGCCTCTGTTCCCAGCAAGTACAGTGTATTGGACTGAAGAGGAGCTACTGTTCTTGTCAGTTTTATAAGCAGAGTTGAACTACATATGGTCCGTGTGTGTAGGATGCACAGTTCTTTTGTTCTGAGCAAGCTCACTGTTCGGACCCCATAGGAAACACAGTAGAGTAGAAGACTGCTCTTTTCTCAAAAGCAGAGTGTGTTTCTTGTAAGGCGAGCTAGCGTTTGTTTCCAAGTCCTAAATGGAGTTGAAGCACATGCAGTTTTTGTTCCTACGAGCAAGAGTTGTTTTCTGGTAATAAAGTCACTGTTGCGCTCCAATTGCCATACACAGTGTAAATAGCACTCGCATCTGTTCCCAGCAAGTACAGTGTATTGGACTGAAGCGGAGCTACTGTTCTTGTCAGTTTCCTAAGCAGAGTTGAACTAGATATGGCCCCTGTGTGTAGGAAGCACAGTTCTTTTGTTCTGAGCAAGCTCACTGTTCGGACCCCATAGGATACACAGTCGAGTAGAAGAGGGCTCTTTTCTCAAAAGCAGAGTGTGTTTCTTGTTAGGCGAGCTAGCGTTTGTTTCCCAGTCCTAAATGGAGTTGAATCACATGCAGTTTCTTGTCCTACGAGCAAGAGTTGTTTTCTGGTAATAAGAGTCACTATTGTGCTCCCATTGTCATACAAAGGGCAAATAGCACTGGCGACTGTTCCCAGAATGTACAGTGTATTGGACTGAACAGGAGCTACTGTTCTTTTCAGTTTCCTAAGCAGAATTGAACTAGATATGGCAGTATTTGTATGAAGCACAGTTATTTTGTTCTGAGCAAGCTCACTGTTCTGGCCCTATAGGAAACACAGTAGAGTAGAAGAGTGCTCTTTTCTCAAAAGCAGAGTGTGTTTTTTGTAAGGCGAGCTAGCGTTTGTTTCCCAGTCCTAAATGGAGTTGAATCACATGCAGTTTTTGGTCCTACGACCAAGAGTTGTTTTCTGGTAAGGAAAGTCACTATTGCGCTCCCATTGTCATACACAGGGCAAATAGCTCTGGCATCTGTTCACAGCATGTACAGTGTATTGGACTGAACAGGAGCTACTGTTCTTTTCAGTTTCCTAAGCAGAATTGAACTAGATATGGCAGTATTTGTAGGAAGCACAGTTCTTTTTTCTGAGCAAGCTCACTATTCGGACCCCATAGGAAACACAGTAGAGTAGAAGAGTGCTCTTTTCTCAAAATCAGAGAGTCTTTCTTGTAAGGCGAGCTAGTGTTTGTTTCCCAGTCAGAAATGGAGTTGAATCCCATGCAGTTTCTTGTCCTATGAGTAAGAGTTGTTTTCTGATAAGAACAGTCACTATTGTGCTCCTATTGCCATACACAGGGCAAACAGCACTCGCGTCTGTTCCCAGCTAGTACACTGTATTGGACTGAAGAGGAGCTACCGTTCTTGTCAGTTTCCTAAGCAGAGTTGAACTAGATATGGCCCGTGTGTTTAGGAAGCACAGTTCTTTTGTTCTGAGCAAGCTCACTGTTCGGACCCCATAGGAAACACAGTAGAGTAGAAGACTGCTCTTTTCTCAAAAGCAGAGTGTGTTTCTTATAAGGCGAGCTAGCGTTTGTTTCCAGTCCTAAATGGAGTTGAATCACATCCAGTTTTTGGTCCTATGAGCAAGAGTTGTTTTCTGGTAATAAAGTCACTATTGCGCTCCCATTGCCATACACAGTGCAAATAGCACTCGCATCTGTTCCCAGCAAGTACAGTGTATTGGACTGAAGCGGAGCTACTGTTATTGTCAGTTTCCTAAGCAGAGTTGAACTAGATATGGCCCATGTGTGTAGGAAGCACAGTTCTTTTGTTCTGAGCAAGCTCACTGTTCGGACCCCATAGGAAACACAGTAAAGTAGAAGAGTGCTCTTTTCTCAAAAGCAGAGTGTGTTTCTTGTAAGGCGAGCTAGTGTTTGTTTCCCAGTTAGAAATTGAGTTGAATCCCATGCAGTTTCTGGTCCTACGAGCAAGAGTTGTTTTCTGGTAAAGAAAGTCACTATTGCGCTCCCAATTCCATACACAGTGCAAATATCACTCGCATCTGTTCCCCCCAAGTACAGTGTATTGGACTGAAGCGTAGCTACTGTTCTTGTCAGTTTCCTAAGCAGAGATGAACTAGATATGGCCCCTGTGTGTAGGAAGCACAGTTCTTTTGTTCTGAGCAAGCTCACTGTTCGGACCCCATAGGATACACAGTCGAGTAGAAGAGGGCTCTTTTCTCAAAAGCAGAGTGTGTTTCTTGTTAGGCGAGCTAGCGTTTGTTTCCCAGTCCTAAATGGAGTTGAATCACATGCAGTTTCTTGTCCTACGAGCAAGAGTTGTTTTCTGGTAATAAGAGTCACTATTGTGCTCCCATTGTCATACAAAGGGCAAATAGCACTGGCGACTGTTCCCAGAATGTACAGTGTATTGGACTGAACAGGAGCTACTGTTCTTTTCAGTTTCCTAAGCAGAATTGAACTAGATATGGCAGTATTTGTATGAAGCACAGTTATTTTGTTCTGAGCAAGCTCACTGTTCTGGCCCTATAGGAAACACAGTAGAGTAGAAGAGTGCTCTTTTCTCAAAAGCAGAGTGTGTTTTTTGTAAGGCGAGCTAGCGTTTGTTTCCCAGTCCTAAATGGAGTTGAATCACATGCAGTTTTTGGTCCTACGACCAAGAGTTGTTTTCTGGTAAGGAAAGTCACTATTGCGCTCCCATTGTCATACACAGGGCAAATAGCTCTGGCATCTGTTCACAGCATGTACAGTGTATTGGACTGAACAGGAGCTACTGTTCTTTTCAGTTTCCTAAGCAGAATTGAACTAGATATGGCAGTATTTGTAGGAAGCACAGTTCTTTTTTCTGAGCAAGCTCACTATTCGGACCCCATAGGAAACACAGTAGAGTAGAAGAGTGCTCTTTTCTCAAAATCAGAGAGTCTTTCTTGTAAGGCGAGCTAGTGTTTGTTTCCCAGTCAGAAATGGAGTTGAATCCCATGCAGTTTCTTGTCCTATGAGTAAGAGTTGTTTTCTGATAAGAACAGTCACTATTGTGCTCCTATTGCCATACACAGGGCAAACAGCACTCGCGTCTGTTCCCAGCTAGTACACTGTATTGGACTGAAGAGGAGCTACCGTTCTTGTCAGTTTCCTAAGCAGAGTTGAACTAGATATGGCCCGTGTGTTTAGGAAGCACAGTTCTTTTGTTCTGAGCAAGCTCACTGTTCGGACCCCATAGGAAACACAGTAGAGTAGAAGACTGCTCTTTTCTCAAAAGCAGAGTGTGTTTCTTATAAGGCGAGCTAGCGTTTGTTTCCAGTCCTAAATGGAGTTGAATCACATCCAGTTTTTGGTCCTATGAGCAAGAGTTGTTTTCTGGTAATAAAGTCACTATTGCGCTCCCATTGCCATACACAGTGCAAATAGCACTCGCATCTGTTCCCAGCAAGTACAGTGTATTGGACTGAAGCGGAGCTACTGTTATTGTCAGTTTCCTAAGCAGAGTTGAACTAGATATGGCCCATGTGTGTAGGAAGCACAGTTCTTTTGTTCTGAGCAAGCTCACTGTTCGGACCCCATAGGAAACACAGTAAAGTAGAAGAGTGCTCTTTTCTCAAAAGCAGAGTGTGTTTCTTGTAAGGCGAGCTAGTGTTTGTTTCCCAGTTAGAAATTGAGTTGAATCCCATGCAGTTTCTGGTCCTACGAGCAAGAGTTGTTTTCTGGTAAAGAAAGTCACTATTGCGCTCCCAATTCCATACACAGTGCAAATATCACTCGCATCTGTTCCCCCCAAGTACAGTGTATTGGACTGAAGCGTAGCTACTGTTCTTGTCAGTTTCCTAAGCAGAGATGAACTAGATATGGCCCCTGTGTGTAGGAAGCACAGTTCTTTTGTTCTGAGCAAGCTCACTTTTCGGACCCCATAGGAAACACAGTAGAGTAGAAGAGTGCTCTTTTCTCAAAATCAGAGTGTCTTTCTTGTAAGGCGAGCTAGTGTTTGTTTCCCAGTCCTAAATGGAGCTGAATCACATGCAGTTTCTGGTCCTATGAGCAAGAGTTGTTTTCTGGTAAGGAAAGTCACTATTGTGCTCCCATTGCCATACACAGTGCCAATAGCACTCGCGTCTGTTCCCAGCAAGTACAGTGTATTGGACTGAAGCAGAGCTACTGTTCTTGTCAGTTTCCTAAGCAGAGATGAACTAGATAAGGCCCGTGTGTGTAGGAAGCACAGTACTTTTGTTCTGAGCAAGCTCACTGTTCAGACCCCCTAGAAAACACAGTAGAGTAGAAGAGTGCTCTTTTTTTCAAAAGCAGAGTGTGTTTTTTGTAAGGCGAGATAGCGTTTGTTTCCCAGTCCTAAATGGAGTCGAATCACATGCACTTTCTTGTCCTACGACCAAGAGTTGTTTTCTGGTAAGGAAAGTCACTATTGCGCTCCCATTTACATACACAGTGCAAATAGCACTCGCATCTGTTCCCAGCAAGTACAGTGTATTGGACTGAAGCGGAGCTACTGTTCTTGTCAGTTTCTTAGCAGAGTTGAACTAGATATGGCCCCTGTGTGTAGGAAGCACAGTTCTTTTGTTCTGAGCAAGCTCACTATTCGGACCCCATAGGAAACACAGTAAAGTAGAAGAGTGCTCTTTTCTCAAAATCAGAGTGTCTTTCTTGTAAGGCGAGCAGGTGTTTGTTTCCCAGGCAGAAATGGAGTTGAATCCCATGCAGTTTCTGGTCCTATGAGCAAGAGTTGTTTTCTGATAAGAAGGGTCACTATTGTCTCCTATTGCCATACACAGTGCAAATAGCACTCGCCTCTGTTCCCAGCAAGTACAGTGTATTGGACTGAAGAGGAGCTACTGTTCTTGTCAGATTCCTATGCAGAGTTGAACTACATATGGTCCGTGTGTGTAGGATGCACAGTTCTTTTGTTCTGAGCAAGCTCACTGTTCGGACCCCATAGGAAACACAGTAGAGTAGAAGACTGCTCTTTTCTCAAAAGCAGAGTGTGTTTCTTGTAAGGCGAGCTAGCGTTTGTTTCCAAGTCCTAAATGGAGTTGAAGCACATGCAGTTTTTGGTCCTATGAGCAAGAGTTGTTTTCTGGTAATAAAGTCACTGTTGCGCTCCAATTGCCATACACAGTGTAAATAGCACTCGCATCTGTTCCCAGCAAGTACAGTGTATTGGACTGAAGCGGAGCTCCTGTTCTTGTCAGTTTCCTAAGCAGAGTTGAACTAGATATGGCCCCTGTGTGTAGGAAGCACAGTTCTTTTGTTCTGAGCAAGCTCACTGTTCGGACCCCATAGGATACACAGTCGAGTAGAAGAGTGCTCTTTTCTCAAAAGCAGAGTGTGTTTCTTGTAAGGCTAGCTAGTGTTTGTTTCTCAGTCCTAAATGGAGTTGAATCACATGCAGTTTCTTGTCCTACGAGCAAGAGTTGTTTTCTGGTAATAAGAGTCACTATTGTGCTCCCATTGTCATACAAAGGGCAAATTGCACTGGCGTCTGTTCCCAGAATGTACAGTGTATTGGACTGAACAGGAGCTACTGTTCTTTTCAGTTTCCTAAGCAGAATTGAACTAGATATGGTAGTATTTGTATGAAGCACAGTTATTTTGTTCTGAGAAAGCTCACTGTTCTGGCCCTATAGGAAACACAGTAGAGTAGAAGAGTGCTCTTTTCTCAAAAGCAGAGTGTGTTTTTTGTAAGGAGAGCTAGCGTTTGTTTCCCAGTCCTAAATGGAGTTGAATCACATGCAGTTTTTGGTCCTACGACCAAGAGTTGTTTTCTGGTAAGGAAAGTCACTATTGCGCTCCCATTGTCATACACAGGGCAAATAGCTCTGGCATCTGTTCACAGCATGTACAGTGTATTGGACTGAACAGGAGCTACTGTTCTTTTCAATTTCCTAAGCAGAATTGAACTAGATATGGCAGTATTTGTAGGAAGCACAGTTCTTTTTTTCTGAGCAAGCTCACTATTCGGACCCCATAGGAAATACAGTAGAGTAGAAGATTGCTCTTTTCTCAAAATCAGAGAGTCTTTCTTGTAAGGCGAGCTAGTGTTTGTTTCCCAGTCAGAAATGGAGTTGAATCCCATGCAGTTTCTGGTCCTATGAGCAAGAGTTGTTTTCTGATAAGAAGGGTCACTATTGTCTCCTATTGCCATACACAGTGCAAATAGCACTCGCCTCTGTTCCCAGCAAGTACAGTGTATTGGACTGAAGAGGAGCTACTGTTCTTGTCAGTTTCCTAAGCAGAGTTGAACTACATATGGTCCGTGTGTGTAGGATGCACAGTTCTTTTGTTCTGAGCAAGCTCACTGTTCGGACCCCATAGGAAACACAGTAGAGTAGAAGACTGCTCTTTTCTCAAAAGCAGAGTGTGTTTCTTATAAGGCGAGCTAGCGTTTGTTTCCAGTCCTAAATGGAGTTGAATCACATCCAGTTTTTGGTCCTATGAGCAAGAGTTGTTTTCTGGTAATAAAGTCAATATTGCGCTCCCATTGCCATACACAGTGCTAATAGCACTCGCATCTGTTCCCAGCAAGTACAGTGTATTGGACTGAAGCGGAGCTACTGTTATTGTCAGTTTCCTAAGCAGAGTTGAACTAGATATGGCCCATGTGTGTAGGAAGCACAGTTCTTTTGTTCTGAGCAAGCTCACTGTTCGGACCCCATAGGAAACACAGTAAATTAGAAGAGTGCTCTTTTCTCAAAAGCAGAGTGTGTTTCTTGTAAGGTGAGCTAGTGTTTGTTTCCCAGTTAGAAATGGAGTTGAATCCCATGCAGTTTCTGTTCCTCCGACCAAGAGTTGTTTTCTGGTAAGGAAAGTCACTATTGCGCTCCCATTTACATACCCAGTGCAAATAGCACTCGCGTCTGTTCCCAGCAAGTACAGTGTATTGGACTGAAGCGTAGCTACTGTTCTTGTCAGTTTCCTAAGCAGAGTTGAACTAGATATGGCCCCTGTGTGTAGGAAGCACAGTTCTTTTGTTCTGAGCAAGCTCACTATTCGGACCCCATAGGAAACACGGTAAAGTAGAACAGTGCTCTTTTCTCAAAAGCAGAGTGTGTTTCTTGTAAGGCGAGCTAGTGTTTGTTTCCCAGTCAGAAATGGAGTTGAATCCCATGCAGTTTCTGGTCCTATGAGCAAGAGTTGTTTTCTGATAAGAAGGGTCACTATTGTCTCCTATTGCCATACACAGTGCAAATAGCACTCGCCTCTGTTTGCCAGCAAGTACAGTGTATTGGACTGAAGAGCAGCTACTGTTCTTGTCAGTTTCCTAAGCACAGTTGAACTACATATGGTCCGTGTGTGTAGGAAGCACAGTTCTTTTGTTCTGAGCAAGCTCACTGTTCGGACCCCGTAGGAAACACAGTAGTGTAGACGAGTGCTCTTTACTCAAAAGCAGAGTGTGTTTCTTGTAAGGCGAGCTAGCATTTGTTTCCCGTCCTACATGGAGCTGAATCACATGCAGTTTCTGGTCCTACGAGCAAGAGTTGTTTTCTGGTAAGGAAAGTCACTATTGCGCTCCCATTGTCATACACAGGGCAAATAGCTCTGGCATCTGTTCACAGCATGTACAGTGTATTGGACTGAACAGGAGCTA